>NW_016170285.1:12364-12549 GCF_001687245.7 Rhagoletis zephyria
ACCAATTTCTTCCAAACTTGGCACAGTTATTGGCCTTGGTACAGCGTACCAAATGGCCGAAAATTGTTAAAATCGGAGAATAACCACGCCCACANGGGCGTAGCCACGCCCACTTATGGTTACATGGGTATATCTTGGTAACCTCAGCACCAATTTCTTCCAAACTTGGCACAGTTGTTGGCCTT
>NW_016170285.1:12591-16024 GCF_001687245.7 Rhagoletis zephyria
TAACCACGCCCACTTCCCATATAACGGTAATTTCCAGAAATACGAAAACTGCGATATTTTAGTAACTACTGAAGATAATTCACTCAAAATTGATACTTACAATAACTTTCAGACGAAAAATAAGAATATTATAAATTTTTGGAAAGTGGGCGTAGCCACGCCCACTTATGGTTACATGGGTATATCTTGGTAACCGCAGCACAAATTTCTTCCAAACTTGGCACAGTTATTGGCCTTGGTGATTGTTAAAATCGGAGAATAACCACGCCCACATCCCATATAACGGTAATTTAGAGATATACAAAATCTTCGATAAATCAGTAAATATCAGAGCTAATTTATTCAAAATTGATGCTTACAACAATTCTTTACCAAGAAATCCGTTTATGATAAAATTTTGGAAAATGGGCGTGGCACCGCCCACTTATGGTCACATATATGTATATCGGTAACCGTTCTACCAATTTGTACCAAACTCGGTATGGTTATTGTGCTTGCCACATAAAAGCAAAAAGTTGAAATTTATTGAAATCTGACTAAAACTACGGCCGCTTTTCATATAACGGTAAATTTGAGAAATGCTTGAAACTTCAATATTTCGAAATTTAAAGGCGCTAATTTCCTCAAAATTGATACACCCCGGCTTACCACGTAGCGGTAGCTTTCGGAAAGGTGAAAAACTTATATGTATTTAATACTTGCTCCGGGTATTTAATGTTCGGCTCCGCCCGAACTTAGACTTTCTTACTTGTTATAATTCCTTTTGTGACACGTTTTCGATAAAAAATAATGCAACGAATTGCGATAGTTTGCAGAAAGGTAGTCTTGTAAAACAAACTCAAATAAATGCTCTTGTACATTTTGTAGACGGATCTTCTAAACATTGCCTTCATCATTATAATCTTCGATATATTTTTCGAACCCGTCGCACAGTGTTCTAATTTGGGGAAAAAGGACCACATCAAATATCTCGCCAAGAAGAAAAGATAGGGAAGGAAATGTAATGATATTTTAAAAATTTTGAGATTGAGAATTCAGGCAAAACAGACTCCTTGAATAAATTAATTACCTTGACCTTAAAAGTGACCTTCAAATATAAAAGGCTTTAAATTTTTTTCTTTTTTGTCCTGAAGCCAGTATATAGTCAACATTTTAAAAGATTTAAACACATAGTTTGCTGTTCTTGAGTGTCAAGGAATCCACTTCCATGTTTGTGAGAACCAAAAAATCTGTTTTAAATATATTTTTTAAATTCATTACAAGTTGTTTTTAGGTCAAAAAAAGACAAAAAATCTAAAATTTTACTTTTAAAGTACATTTTAAATATCTAGTTCAACGAAAAAAATTACCATTACCTCAAAACCGACTTTCAATAGCAAAATTTATAATATTATTTCTCTTCTTCTATCCAACGAAACAATTCTTCCTTAATTTTCCAACTCCAAAAAAAAAGAAATAGGATCTACTCCTGAAGTAAAAGTAGAGTTTATATACTCGTCCATACAACCTCTCATGCATAAAGACATTCATTGGCCCTTAAATATGGCATAAAATAACACTAACACAAAGACACTGACAACAAGGTCAAATGCACTAACTAATACTCAAGTGGCCATAAGCCACTGAAATGTTACACCTGAGCATAGACAAAAAAAAACAACATAAAAACTATAATACAAAGCGCTTAAAAAGTATAAATACACAAATACATGCACAGGTACGTACGGGTTTAAGCTTTGTTGGCGTCTATATATTTCGTTTACTAAACCAGCAAACTGATTCTTGGTCACTTCACAATAGCCATTTTGCAGCTGCTACTTCACCAGCTAACTGCCAGCTGACAGAGAATACAACATTTGAACTGTGAAACTGCAGAACCATCCCTGCAGTAAAATTCAGAGACAGTCTGACAAAGCGCAAGTGCCGAACTATAAAAATAAGAACTATATCTGAACTAGTGCAAAACGGATGCAGACCGGGACAGTTAAAACTTGCGGTGTAAATGTGAAAATGCTCGCTACTCGTACATTACGAAAGTAGCTCAGCGAGAAGACCTCCGACTCATCGTTAGTCATGAGTTCAAATTTAAATTGTTGCGTGCAGCTTAATATTTATTTTTTTTTAATAAAATATGTAACAAAACTGGAATCTGTAAGAGAAAAGAAAAAAATTAAAAAAATATATCCAAAAACCGAATATTAAAAACGGTTTCTTAGAAATACAACTGTCCAAAATGGAACCGGTTAAAAACTAGTTGCAAAGTAATGCACTGGGCGACAATTTCCACCACCAATGACGATGCCGTGTAAAACTGGACAGTTGAAAGCATTGATTGGGTATTGAGCTAGAACTATTACTTCGGCAAAAGGTCTAGTTCTATGCTAGTTCTGAGCTAGTCAGATTTTCTGCAGGGATTCTAAAGCTTTTATATAAGTATGTTCACATATATTGTCACGACTGGACTGTTTTATGCTTCCGCTGGGTGGTAAGCTGAAGAAGGTACTTGTATAGAACACGCCAGGCAACAACGTTAACCACGATTAAGCGACGTGTCATAATCAGTGTTGCCAGTTTAGTCCTTTGCAGCTAGTTTTAGCTTTTTTTATTTGAGTTTAGCCGGAAAAATTCCTGTTTAGCTCTAGCTTTTTTCTTAGCGTTGTCGAATTTCTCGAATTTCCGTTACATTTCTTGACTTTGGCAAAGGAATTTTCCACAGCCAGACTCTTTTAGGTATCAGGCTATATTGATATTGCAGGGAACCACGTTGCGGATAAGCTGTTACAGAACAATGAGGTGGTATCATCTCAAGACTTTCTCTTAAGCTGCTTTTATTTTACAAAAATATATCATTTTATCTTAAACATTGACTGCTATGAAGTTATAATAACGACCAAAATCATTTGATTTTTCTACCACAACTCAAATTTGATTTAGATTTTTCAGCTTTATTTTCTTTTTTGCCCGTTTAGTTTTTTTTCTGAAAAACTTCTGGCAACACTGGTCATAGTGCAAATTTGTGCCACTTTGGGTGTCAGCGCCAACACAAGTTTCCTCCATTGCTCAACATTTTATGTTTATGAGCCGCAACAAACAGCAGCATTCGCACTTAGAAGCATGCATACTTGCAGGAACACAAATGTTCCAGGCAGTGATGAAATATGCAGCAGTGAACGAGACGCAAAAAGGGAAAAAATAGTAAACAAAAGGTCATGGGAGCACATGGTATGTGAGAGCATCTAATAAGTAAATGTAAAATAGGAAGAAAAGGAAGAAAGAATGTAATAATGGTATACGAAGCGTTGCTTATGGACACAAACAAATGCGTAAAAGATGCGGAAAACCATAACAAAAAAAAAAAACAAAAAACACAAATCAAAAAAGGGTTGAACAATATAACAAACGAAAGGAAAGGAAGAGAAAAGAAGATAGATGA
>NW_016170286.1:0-740 GCF_001687245.7 Rhagoletis zephyria
CAAAAACCAACAGTACCAACAACCACATGATCAAGTGAATTGCAGCGGATTGTGTTGGCATAACAAAAATGAAAATTGTGGAAAAAAGCAAACGATGATGTACAAGGCGTACTTAGCACGGTCCATAGGCAACTGGCTGAGTCAGTGGGATCGTCGGTTCGAATCCTACTGAAAGAAGTCTGATGAGGAAATGTGGTGATTTCCGAAATAGCTATCACTTCTACCATTTTTTCAAATTATTGTTGCTTTTCCACAATAAATTTTCATTTAAAAAATGGCCTCGAGCTCATTATAAAATTGTTGAATATAATTGTTAAAAGGCCAAAAAATAACAAAAAACAAATAACTTAAGGACGAGCACACCTAAAAGTTAAGCATTCTAAAAATAGAATTATTAGCACAAACCAACAAAACCAACAACCACATGATCAAGTGAATTGCAGCGGAATAGCTGCGCTTGATTGTGTTGGCATAACAAAAATGAAAATAGTGGAAATAAGCAAACGATAATTTACAAGGCGTCTTAGCACGGTGCATAGGCAACTGGCTGAGTCAGTGGGATCGTCGGTTCGAATCCTACTGAAAGAAGTCTGATGAGGAAATGTGGTGATTTCCGAAATAGCTATCACTTCTACCATTTTTTCAAATTATTGTTGCTTTTCCACAATACATTTTCTTTAAAAAACGGACTCGAGCTCAATAAAAATTATTGAATATAATTGTTATAAGGCCAAAAGAAA
>NW_016170286.1:826-3106 GCF_001687245.7 Rhagoletis zephyria
TAACAAAAATGAAAATAGTGGAAAAAAGCAAACGATAATTTACAAGGCGTACTTAGCATGGTGTATAGGCAACTGGCTGAGTCAGTGGGATCGTCGGTTCGAAGCGTACTGAAAGAAGTCTGATGAGGAATTGTGGTGATTTCCGAAATAGCTTACACTTCTACAATTTTTTCAAATTATTGTTGCTTTTCCACAATAAATTTTCTTTAAAAAACGGCCTCGAGCTCAATAAAAATTGTTGAATATAATTTTTATTTTAACATAACATTATTTTATTTAATTTTGTTTTATTCTCTCTTTTTGTTTATGGTATTTCATATAATTATTTCGTTATTAATCAAATTGTTTGGAGTTTAATTTTAATTAAAACNTAATTTTGTTTTATTCTCTCTTTTTGTTTATGGTATTTCATATAATTATTTCGTTATTAATCAAACTGTTTGGAGTTTAATTTTAATTAAAACGCCACAACAACTATAATTAAATAAAACAAGAATTAATTATATTTAAAAGAACAAAAAAAATTAAAAAAAAATTTTCGCTGGCAGTGGGATTCGAACCCACGACTTTCCGGCTTGCCAAATCCANATAATTAAATAAAACAAGAATTAATTATATTTAAAAGAACAAAAAAAATTTAAAAAAAATGTTCGCTGGCAGTGGGATTCGAACCCACGACTTTCCGGCTTGCCAAATCCACAATCCTGCAACGGACACACGGTGAACTAATTAAAGTACTCATATTTCTATACATTGCCGGGTAAATTTTTTCTCTTCATATGGATAGCACTGTTCTCTCTCATCTTAACAAAAAGCCTTTTCTAAGATGTCTATGATTGACACAACATAAAAATCTATTCTAAACTTAAAACTGTATTTTAACAAGAATGAGTTTTAACTTGCGACTATGACTATGGGAAATAGTATTAATAGAGCTGTTGTTCTGTTTTGCACGCATGTTTACTTGCCGACGAAAAACGTAAAATTAAAATCGTCAACCCATCCACTAGTGTGTAGCGAAATGAGTTGCAACCGATTGCTGCGATCTGTTGGCTGTCTGTGGTCCACTTTACTGAGACCGTATTTGACTCGGTAACAAAGTTCGCGGCGAGTAAATATTTGACATGTATGGGCCTGTGCCAATTGATAGAAGAGGAAATTTTGACGGATAAAAGTAAAAATTAGACATTTCTCGTGGTGAATACGAACGTCAAAATTTAATCTAGCTCATGGGGCTAGGAAAAATTTTGACAGCTTATAAACATGTATAGGCCGTGTGCCAAGCGGTAACATTTTTCTCCGTGGTGAGACGAGGTAAAAAAATTTACTATGGTGTGCAAATAAATTGAATTTTGCTGTTCTAAATGAGAAGTAAAATTTTGACAGCTCAAAAAAAAAACACTCGTGTGAAAGCTCTATTTTGGTGTGTTGCTGAAATTTATCAAATTTATATATAGTTTGCAACTTGCTACTTGCGTACGCTTGTTTTTGCTTTTTCCAGCTTCCATTTTAGATTTTCACTCTTTATTAAGGTGTTCTTACACGATATGTATTTGCATCTGTAAATGTATTGTGAATAGGGCCTTAGCTGGCATATATGTAAATACTCTTTACCACTAACAGCTGTGAAATGTATAATCTCTTTGCTTAAAGGAAATATAAAATGTCACTTCTTCTTTTGCACAAAAAACGATCGCACGTGTTTTTTATTTGAACAGGTTATGGGACCAGCCCACCTCGTTAATTAATTTTTCTTTTGCCTCTGTTGAATTGCGAATTTTATTGCGTTTGTCGCATTACTTGTATTAAATTTAAATCGGTTTTTTCATAAAACACTTAATTAGCAATTAATAATCTTCAAAATGGCTAATTCAACGAAAGCAGACTTTGCGGTTGAAAAATTAAAAGGCGGAGAGAATTTTGACAATTGGACGTTTGCAATGGAGTATTTCTTGGAGTTAAAGAAATTAGGTGACTGCATCGTTCCATCAAAGGAAGATCCAAGAATGTGCAAGGAAAAAGAGGCCGACAAATTAAGTTCTGCGAAAACGTTATTGGCACTAAGTGTGAAGTCAGAGCTATTTGTGCATATTAGAACATGCAAAACGGCGTTGGAGATATGGACAAAGTTCCAGAACATGTACGAAGATCGTGGAATAATGCGGAAAATTGGTTTGTTGCGCACTTTGATCTCAATTCGTTTAGAGGAATGTGAAAACATGCAGATTTATATCGATCAAATAATGACAACGGCGAGTAAATTAAATTGTATAGGTTTTA
>NW_016170286.1:3627-11317 GCF_001687245.7 Rhagoletis zephyria
CGATATGCTGGCATTTGTAAAAAGTGTGGCATGTACACATGCAAATACATATCGTGTAAGAACACCTTTACCGCCAAACAATACTGTGCATATATAATTATATGCTGTCAAAATTTTACCTATTTATTTTTACTTTCAACCGTAAAATGGCCTATTTTCTATCAATTGGCACAGGCGGTAATAAAGAGTGAACATGAAAATGAAAGCTGAAAAAGCACAAAAAAGCGTACGTTACTTGCAAGCTATAAGGAAAATATAAATTTTAACAATTTCAGCAACACACAAAAATAAAGCTTTCGCACGATCGTTTGTTTGGTTTTGCAACTGTCAAAATTTTACTTTGCATTTGGCACAGCAAAATTAAATTTATTTGTACACCATAGCAGATTTTTCCACCCCGTCTCACAACAGAGAAAAAAATTTACCGATTGGCACAGGCTCTATGAGGCGCGTTCATAAGACGTAGCTGTTGTCTATCCGTTGACTGTTTGTCTTAGGGCCGGATGTTCAATGTTTGGTTATCACTACTTGCCGGTTAAACATCATTATCGACGTTTTCGACATCATACATATAACATGTGATCGATAAAGCAGTCATTGTATTTAGCCGTAGCTTCTACCTCCGATTAGTGCTAATCAGACATTAAACAACCGGCCCTTAGAAACAGTTGAGTAGGTCCGCTCTCGCTACCTGAACTCAACGTGTTGGGTTAGCCTAAAAGCTGATCGAAAAGACTGACGCCGTTTATGTTAAATGTAACGCCGCTTTGTTAGGTGGCATCTGTAAAGGAATTTATTAAATTTTATATTACTGATGTGATAAAGTAACTAAAATATTTTATAATAATACGTTTTTTAATATATGTTCTTTATGATGTTTGCTTTATAATTATACACTGTTTAATTCATTATTCATCAAGCCGTTTCTAAGACGTAATTTTTTGGTTCTACAGTTGCCAGCAGTTTCGTAGCAGTTGCGCTAAACAGCTACGTCTTATGAACACGCCCATTAATTGCTAGTGTGACTTGGCATGAGATATTTTTACTGAATTCCAGGGTTAAGCGCTGGTTATACTTGCATTGTGCTGCAGCGCATAACATGAATACTGCCACATATCGAATCTGTTTAATGGGCTCTGCATACAAGCGATTTTCCAACGCAGTGCATAACAGGGCAGAGCAGCGAAGTCTGGAAAATTTTAGTTTTTCGCTATGTGACATTTTTAAACAGAGAATCCATTCTCATTGCTCTCATTCGTCTGTTCCAGTACCCATCAGATTTACAGGAATTACTGAGAAGTCGTTTTTGTACATACATTGGGGCATATTTATAGTCGAAACAAAGTCGATTATAAAGTTACTTGCCGCCATTTCATTGAAAATTATGACGAAAAGCAGCAACTAACTTTAGTGTCGACTTCATTTAGGCTATGAATATGCATTCTTCAGTTATGTCTTCCTAACTAAATCCTGGAGTACTGGAACAGACTCACTGATTACACTGAACAGCTGATTATGGGAAATTATGCGCTCTATGCGGAGTATAATTACACCCCTGCTTAACACGCGCTGCTTGTCTATGCCCTGCACTTGCTTTAGTTTAAACACTCGACCTAGCATGAACGAAGGACACAAGATCACGTAAGAACAAGAGAGTGAAAAAAGGCGATTTTTGAGCGGGTTCTACGCCATCTTGTTTAACGGTCGAAGTGTATGCAAGAATGATTTTGGATACTAAATTGAATGCGGATGTTTGCACATTGGCGGAGAAGCGTTCGACCTGCGGTACAACACGGCTGTACGATGAGTCTGAACTTTAATGGGCGGCTTTAGAAATACAGAAAAAATTTGCGCTGTTACGGGCTTACGATTCAGCGGGTATACATTTTTTGTAACAAACCCTGTTGTTACCATCTGCTCACACTGGTGACATGAATAGACAGCATTTGTCAACCGGCTTGGCAGCACTAGTTCACAGTGTATACAGTGTGCCAAGTAATGACATTTAATTTCTCTCATATCCATATTTGACAATTGCTTGAGTGTGTTAGTTAAAATTTTGAAATTTGTTGTCACTTTCTTTAACCTTTTTTGTAGTTTGAATTTGAAATTTTTTTGAAATCGTGAACAGAAGAAAATATTAACAAAAAATAAATATACATAGAAAGCCAAAAAAACTATGAGCGTAGCGGTAGGTTCTTTCCCGTACGCAACGCGGGATCCCGAAGGTGCCCAAAATAGCCCAGAAATCACTCCCGTACTCAACAAAATGGGCAATAGAGAGCGAAAATTGGAACGTATTGGATCGTAAGTGTCTTCTTCTTCCTGCCCAAAACAGCCCGGACTTTTTCTCCGGGTAAAAACGGATAAAGCATCAAAGTGCATATCAGCTGTTTTGTGTTTACATGTTGCCTGTTTCTAGTGATGTGCTGAGTCAATACTTTTAAGTATTGATCGATATGCGGTACCGATTTAAAAAGTATCCAATACTCTCGATATTCGGTACAGAAACATTTAGGTTTCGAATAAAAGCGCACATAGGCCAAAAATATGGAAAAAACGGTTCAGGGGAAACTCGCCTATAAAAACCCGAATGTAGGAGCCAATAGAGCTTTTAATACGGATTCAGATGAAAGATTTATATATGTCGGTTCGCGGCCATAATGCAGAGACACTCTTACTTGTTTGACGCATTTTTGTTCCAGCTGAATCGGAAGATATCATTTTTTTTAGGCCTGGGGCAGATTCTGTAACCAGTTAGCGACAATTTTCGAATCGGCATCGGTTTTGTTGACGTATGATATGAAATATTTTTACGTCAACAAGTGCGATATCGATCCGAAACTTGTCGCTAAATGGTTACAGAATCTCCTCCCTGAAAGGCTTCTTCATCCGCAAAAGCATTTTTCTTGAACCTTGGATCAACTAAGAATAAAACTGATAAAATAATATTTCTTTGTTGCGATAAGTTCAAGTGTTTTAGCCGATATCATATAATAATAATAATAGATTGGCGCTTACACATATGTTAGTGTTTGGCCGAGCTTCTCCTCCGATTTGTGGCGTGCGCCTTGATATTGTCACACAAAGCGGAGGGACCTACAGTTTAACGCCGACTCCGAACGGCGATTGTATTTTTATGAGAAGCTTTTTTCATGGCAGAAATACACTCGGAGGTTTGCCATTGCCTGCCGAGGGACGACCGCTGTTAAGAAAAAACCTTTTTTTTCTATATTTTTGCGATGTTGCTTTGACCAGGGTTTGAACCCAGGCATTGTGGAGTGGGAGCGCGCACTGCTTACCACTACACCACAGCGGCCGACAGCCGATATCATATAAATTAGTAATTAAAGTTTTTTCTAAACTTGAAATGCATTTAATGGCGAAGGTTTAATGTAAAGAATCGGTATCGGGCACCGAAAAGGAAGTATTGGGTACCGAAAGCTTTTTTAAGTATTGGGTACCGAAAATTCATTTTGGAGAGCCAACTTTTCGCTTATTCTCTAATTACCGGATCCGGTCCGGATTGTTAGGGAAAGAACCTGGTATATATATTTTTTTTGGGAAACAACAACTACAACAATTATTAAAGGTCAAATTTTAAATTAGGCATTTTTTTTAATCAATATTTTACGAAAACTTTTTGATGAAAGTTCATGAAATAAAATTTGATGTCATTCAATAGAGAATTTAATTTGATGTACATATGTCATATATACCTGTTATAGTTTTCACAAAAATCGAATTAATGTGGAAAATAGTATACAGTGTTTTTGCGTATAACTTATGGATTGTAACCCTCGCTAAGTAGAATTCTCCTTTCTGTATTGCGACGAAAAGGGGCTGAACAGTATACAGTGTTTTTGCGTATAACTTATGGATTGTAACCCTTACTAAGTAGAATTCTCCTTCCTGTATTGCGACGAAAAGGGGCTGAACACCTTTCTGCGTAGGCGGCCTTCGACCGCACTTATGGATTATAACCCTCACTAGGTAGAATACTCCTTTCTGTGTTGCGACGAAAAGGGGCTGAACAACTTTCTGCGTAGGTGGCCTTCGGCCGCACTTAGGGATTATAACCCCCACAAAGTAGAATTCTCTTTCTGTGCTGCGAAGAAAAGGCGCTTTTGCAGAGAACACCTTTCTGCGTAGGCCGCACTTATGGATTATAAAAGGTATATGTATAAATATGTATATCAAATTAAAGAGCATTAAATTCTCGGGTTGACTTAACGAGAGTGCACAACGCTTAGACTATGTTCAAACGGGCACCTTATTGGCAATTAAGAACCTTTTCATCAATTTGGGCCTTAATTGTTACACAATTTATCATACGAAAATTCAAATTATTTATTGCCAATTAATAATTAATTGGCAATCAATTTTTGTCAGATTCTCTATGCAACCCTGCTAGGTATGTCTGTTTTAAGTTTGACTTGGAGGCAGGGTTGCCACTTTGGAAAATTGTTACCAAATTTGGTAGAAAAAATTTGGGTTGGTAAAAAGGTAAATTTTTTCTCATTTTGGTAGATTTTTTCGTTCCCGATTTCTTTTACGTAGCTATCTTTATATTATAAATTTCCTTGCATACTTTTTATATACATGCTTACATACGTATAAATGTATATTGAAATAAGGCGAACATATCGTGCTCCATTCAAAACTCATTTTACTGCAATCCCGAGGAGATTTTGATTGCCTAAATATTTTAAATTATTATTTAAATACATATAAAACAAAAATTGACAGGTATGTAATGACGCACTATTATTGTTCGCAAAAAAATCAAATCAACGCCATTTTTTATCAATAGAAATTGTTAAATAAAAAACACAAAAGACTGGCGGCAAAAAATTAAAAAAAGAATCAACGGGAAGCACATTGTGAGCTATACCTAAGCATTATTTGCTTTAAAACTTGGTACCTTAAATTGTTCTAAAAATTCAGAGTAAAAAATTCGAAATTCGGAGGAAATTTGTTGAATTTTTGTAAATGTTGTATATAGGTTGAATCCTTAATTTTTATGGATTTAGTTAAAGCAACAAAAAAGTTTTTATTTGAAAATCATTGCAAATAATAAAAAAAATCATTAAGTGATTTTTTGAGTCACTGTATTTGTCTATAATAACTCGAGAAGAAGTTTTTCAAATTATTAAGTTTCGTGTTGCCTTTAGTTTCATCACTTCCGCTTTTGGTTGAAGGAAACTGAGAATATGCCAATAGGTGTGTACTCGTATTGAGAGGGCGAAATTCTCCAGCAGCAAAATTTCTGAGAATTTAGCAGCATTCGCTCTCAAAAAGACGAAATATCAACAGAAGTACGAGAACGCAAAATTTGCAAAAACTTGCAACCTTTGAAGCAGCTGATCACTTGCACAGTTGCCACTGGTGATTAATTTGGCAATTTATTTTCTGCTTGGTACATTTTCCCCCGATTTGGCATTTTATGCAATTGAATAGTTTTGGATAAGAAAAACCTTTTTAAAATACAAATTAATTATATCGGAATGAATAAGTTATTTTTCTCATAATTATTTGTGATATCACACGGTGACGCATTCAAAAACAAGAGTATCTCCTCCAAACACCCATCAATGATCCAAAAAAATGTAATAGATCATGAACCAAAAATACAAGATCACGCCTTCTTCTTAGTAGCCCGTTATAATCGCATTTAGGAAAAAAGTTGGGCGACTTTGACATTAGCCGTTTGTTTACATTTGTTCGTTGTTTACAATTTGGCGGTGGCCTTTTACTGCAATTTTCTTAATTTTCGCTTGTGACAACGTGTGCACACATAAGGTAAAGAATAATTTAACACAACGACATGATTTATAGAAGAATTTGCATAATAAAATGATTATTCATGTGTTCAACAATTAAGCGGTTTTTTTTGTTCTCTTCGTTGTTTACTTCTTACAACAAAGATGGCGTCGAGATTTCAACAGCTAGAAAATAACTTTTTTCTTTCTTTCGGGAAGGCGTGATCTTGTGTCCTTCGTTCATGGTAATAGATATAGTTACAGATCTAGCTTTAAAATTATAAAATTTTCATTTCAACAATCAACCTACCAAAACTGAAAACTTCAGCAAAAAAAGCATTTCAGCATGCGGCATTTAAATCGATTTTGGTATATTTAAAGAGAAATTATGGTATAAACGAAAAATGTCATACGGCAACCATAGTCAGCACACACTAGAGTAAACAAACTGGATATTAATGGCAAATTAACGAAAAATAAACTGAACAAACGTTGTGCTTATTAAATTTACTCACTTTTTCGTTGTATACTAGCATTAATAATAAAATTTGCAATAAATAACTCAAAAAGGCCATATTTTCTTTTGTTTATTTACAAGCATGTGTTTGTAATCTTTCTTACTTTCTTACTTGCAAGTTTTAGCTGGAAAAAATTTTTTCAGCAGAAATTTGCATCTCTCTTTCACATTTTGCTCTCCCAATTTCCCCTACTTTGCAAGTTTTTTGGGTACGAGAACGCAAAGTCAGTAAAAGTTTTCTAAAACTTTAGATAGATGGGCGTACGAATACACTCCTAATAATATGACTCAAATACCGTATAATTAGTTAAATAAAAAGCCCCTTAAAAACAGTTTTAATTCTTATTGAAATAACTAAAAAAAAATAAAAAACCACAGTTTTAATTAAAATAAATAAAAACAAAACTATTGTTTTTATCAAAATAACTATAAAAAATGTATTGGTAGATATCAGACAACAGCATGAGTTTACTCCACTTCACTTTCACTTCCATCTAAACAGTATGAACTCATTGCTGTGAACTTTATAAGGTTAGTGAGAAACACCGTACAAACAGTGAGATTCATAATTAGTTTTGAAATCAATGTTTAGCTGCAGTGTACTCATTTGATTTCAAATATGGCATTGATATACTCTTACCAAATCAAGTCAAGCGAGTGAAAAATGCTGTTATGAAAAGCAAGTCGAGCAATCGAATGACACTCATTGACTTCAAACAATTAGTAGAGAATACGACAATTTTGAAAAAAAAGGATATTGATAAAGTATTTTTTTAAATATATTAGTTTTACTAAATTATTTAATTATCCACCTGATGTACATTTATATAACTAGTCTACAAAAGAAATGCACTGTTACCTCAGAAGACATCGGCTTTATAAAAGACTTGAAAAATAAGTTGCTTTATTATTTAAAAACTGTTGCTGTTGAAAACTTAACAGATTTGCACAAAATTGCGCTTTTTTTTATACCCGCTAGCAAAAGAGCTCAGGAACTTTACCGAATCTGAGCAAAGGTACACAAAAGATAAATGTTTATGTTAGGTTTGTTCCACACGAGCCCGCGGGTACCCACGGGTGCCCAAAGCAGCCCAGAAAGCGTTCCTCACGTTAGAAAAATGGGTAATAGAGAGCGAATACGTTCCACTTTTGGATCGTAAATATCTTCTTCTTTGTGCACGAAACAGCCCGGACTTTTTTCCGGGCACAAATGTGCAAAAGGGCAATTTGAAATAACTGCTGTTGTTGTTTAAATCCGAAAGCAAATTTTTTAAAAACAAAAGTGCAAAATATCACAGAATTTTCAGAAAATTTAGTTATTTGGTAATTTTATTAGCCATATAAGATAAATACACGTAAAATCATTGTTTAGAGCTGATATGTTGATTCCGGGCACGAAATGTGGTTTTTT
>NW_016170286.1:14444-15425 GCF_001687245.7 Rhagoletis zephyria
ATACCTATTTGCATAAAATGATAGCCGTTTTCGTTGTTCGGAATAAACTCAAAAAACACTGAATAGAGTTCCGTCAGATTGTCGGATTGTTCTATAAAACTCGCTAGGTGGTGCTGGAGTAGAGTTATTTATAAAAATCGTATTTATTAACCGATTTCGTTCAAATTTTAAATGTGAGCTATGTACCTGTATGATGGAAAATTCTTTTGATAAAAATTCACCCGATTAGTGCCGCTGGAGTTAAGATTGAAATTCATAACACGCATTCATTTTATGCAATGGTTTTGCAGAAAATGAACCCAATGGATGGCGCTGCAGCCGAAATGTATAGAAACCCCGTGTGGTTGGTCTGCTTTGGACCTATGTTTAAGTTATACGAATTTAGTTTTCAGATGTCTAAATGAAGGATGGGGTTAAGTTTTTCTGACGCCCTCATGCACGATCATACGGTCCTGCATCTACCCAGAAATCAGTTCATTAATTTTACCACGAATTGCAATAGTGGTGAATTAACAAGGAAAGATCACCGTAGGTATATCAACTGCTTCATTTGAAAGATACTTAAGAGATCACACTACTCATTTAGCTATGTACCGGAAAACTTTTCATCCTATGGGACAGCGAGGATTCTTGGCCTTCCTATAAAGAAAATGCACTTCTGTGCTCTTGAGTTTCCCTATAAGAACTTTTATTGGCATACGTAAGATCATACAAAAAGATTACGCATGATTGGCAGAGATCTCACAGGTGAAAATAAGACCATCAGTAAAGCTCATGACACCAAAAGGGATTGGTATTCCATATGGTATCACAGCGTTACTATTATTGGCCTATATGTGAGGAGGATACTGCGCCTTAGTGGTTTCAACTTAAATCAAAACTTTTGACTTTACAGACTAATTTTGTTTTTAAACGCTCTGTTGCATTGGCCAACGCAAAAGCTCTTATTAGGCGCCGCGAAACAAGCGGGCATTGGCTAGT
>NW_016170286.1:15881-16024 GCF_001687245.7 Rhagoletis zephyria
GGTTTTTTATTCAACCGTTTTAAAAAATGAAGGTATCACTGTGACACAATTGCAAATCGGAAAATTGCTTGTGTGCGTTTTTTAAGGTTGTTTTAATGAAGGTTGTTTTTACAACCCTTTTTGTGGGTATTTTAAGGCACCTT
>NW_016170287.1:0-16023 GCF_001687245.7 Rhagoletis zephyria
GTATGCGAACAGGAAGTTTTGCCACTTAATTTTATATATATAGATATTATATAATGAACTATATTTTTATAAGTAATTAATACAAACAATTCTTTATGAAAATAATTGTGAATATTATATAAGTACAAGGTGTACACTTTCATTTGTAACCTAGTGTACATGACCATTTGAATGTGAAAATGCTATCCGCGAACACTCGCTTCACCACTTCGCAGGAGCCTTTAATGATGTTGAGCCGCAATCCGAAAAGGTTTTGCCTCGTTTCACCTCATGTAGACACCGTATTAGTTTCAACGGAAAAATGGTCCGCTAGATGGCGCTAGAGTCGAGTTATGCAGTGAATCTGTATTTATGGTCCGATTTAGATGAAATTCAAAACGATTACAGCTATTTTAGGCAGAAGCTGCATTCTTTTGCCACCGAGCTACAAAAGAACACTCGCTTAAATGACGAAATACACGCAAAGCAACAACACAAACTCGGCTATTTATCCGAGCTCAGCCCGGTCGGTTCAAAAATACGCGACCTGAAGGGTAGTGTTGTTAAGTGAAAAAAACTGCTCTATTGTGAATTGTTAATGGGAAAGTGGAGAGGGAAATTTTTGTTTCCTTATATACGTGACTTATATTTTAAAAAAGTAGATATATCCGTTAAACTAATCACATGTTTCTTGCCAGCTACCAACAGGGTTGCTTAAGTAGCTAAAAGGAAATTTTACCCGAGTTGAGCCTTCTTTTGTCGCTCGCTTTCAAAAAAAATATGCAGCTAGATACTAGATGTCAAAAACTGCTCCTAACTTTAGAGCAGACCTCATCTTAACTGTCACTACGCGAAATGCACTAAAACTACATTTTCAGCTTTTTAAAACCTGCTGCAAATATATGGAAAAGTACAAAGCTACGCAGACGGAGCTGGTGCTATCAGCTAGTCGGTGATAAGTCGAGGCATCAAAGAATAGTAGTGTATTCAAATTTTGCATCAGTTAAACACCCAGTGCCGCTAGGATTAATAGCGGCCCTTGTTGCAGCAGTGAAAAGCGCTAAGGTGAGTGAGAGTGGTCGTAAGTTCCTCCCTTTGTCAATGAGTGCGACGGCGCGCTATACCCCCAATAGGTTTATGACTAGTGTAGTCCTTTCTAGTTCATTCCTGCCACAGTCCTACAGCCATGGAATAGCCTACAGAGAGAGAAGCCCCATCCCTTGTCCATTGCCTTTCCATTAACATTACAGCGACATTGTTGTTTTTTTCACTGATGTCTTTTTAACGCTCTCCTCAGAAACCGCCAGGTGAACACCGCCAACTGAGGGAAGAGTCGCGTGGGGTATCTTATGCTTCCTAATGAACACGGCGAGTTCCATTCGGCTGCCGGCTGCTGAGGTTTTAATTTATTTGTCCTTCCATTCTGTAATCCTATTGACTCGAAAGTGTTTTCATTGTTCGATTTATGACCTACACTCTCTAAAAATCAATCAGAAATTTCAATATTCCGTTTTTCTTTTGTTGTTCAAGCGTTTTGTGTTGAATGAAAAAAGAATAAAAAAAAAAATTGAACAACGCCCTTTTCCAAATGAATGGCTGTCGCGACTACCGCCTCCCGGAAACGTCATAAAACTCGGTGTGTTATTGCAGAAAAAAAGGAAAAAATATATTCAAAAGTCAAAAAATCAATAGATACATATCATATAAACAAAGCGCTGAAAGCTTGAAATTTCATATTTTTCACACATACATACTGCATATGAAGTATGTATGTATGTATGCACGTATGCATGCACTAGCACGTCTGTGTTGTAAATTTCCAACTTCCCTTGCGTAGTGAAATTCACTGATTTACTTCATCATTGGCCGTGTCTGGGAATTGGATTTACTCGGATACCCTGCCTCTTACTGCATTATAATGCTAGATATGCCTTTTGCTGTGACTTCGCAGTTCGGCTTGCACCTTAGCTGCTTCTGCTGCTGCTGCCGCTGCTGCCCTTGCTGAAGCGTGTTACGCTTCAACGCATTTCATTTGCAGCGAAATTTATGCAAAGTTTTCAATTATGATTGAGGATATTTGCACTCTAGGTAACCTCTAACCTCTGGAGCGTTGCTGGTATTACACACATACATATATACCTGTACATATGTATATAAAAGCACGCAAAATTGAGCTGAAGCTGACTCACCCCTTTTCGCTCGGTGGATAGTTAATGAAGAGTTTTCGGTAATTTACTTTCTGATTGCAAATTGTTTTAAAGTGTTAGCTGAAGTGTACTTTCGAGTTTTGAATTAAAAAGTAATTTTGCGAAACATTTATTCACATTTATTAGTTTGGCAAAACTTATATAAACTGGCTAAGCATTTGACCGCCTGTAGCGACTAGCAGAGGGTAGTTGAAAGTTAAAGAAGAAGTGTTATTTGTATTCAATGAAATACATATTTAATAATCTCGAAGAGCTGTAGCAATGTGTAAAACTGTAAGTAGAGTTTCAAAATATTGCATTCGCCTTGGCTAGTCAAGCTTAAATTAATAGGCTAACATAAATTTTGTCCGCCTTCGTTTGGCGATTGTAACGAACCGATTTCAAAACCAAGAACGCCATTGGAAAGTTATTTTTCTCTAGATGAGAAGAGTTTTTATGGTTTCAAAATTGGTTGAAAATTGCGGTTAATATTCCTTTAAAAATTTACGTATTCGTGTAAGGTTGTTGTTGCAACCTGTTCAGTTACAATTGTTTTCGCACTTTGCTGTTTTTTTTTCGTATTTGTAATAAAGATAAATGTGATGATGAAGAAATAAATGATAACGATTAAATAAATTGATGATAAAGACGAAAATAAACTGGAAGGGTAAGAAAATTTATTGATTTTTTCGATAAGAATCGAAATAAATGCAGTTATAAAAAAATAGTTATCAAGTTACCGAAATTTATCGTTGAATCGTTGAAGTTTATAGTTATCGGAATTTATCGAGTTTTACATGTTTGTTGAGTTATCGCAACGTATCGAATTATTTAAATTAATCAATGTTTATTGAGTTGTCGAAATTTATAGGCACAGAAAATTAGTTGTAGAGATTTACGCATAGCTATCGAGCTCTAAAATTTTATGAAATTATCGAAATTGGGCAAGTTAATAAAATTCAACAAGTTTTCGATATATATTGATTTACAGAAATTTGTCGATTTATTGAACCGAAGTTTATGGAATATTCAAAACACATCGAGTTATCATAATTTAGAGAGGTACCCAAAGTGATATCGTAATTTATCGAGCATTTGAAATGCACAGTTATCGAATTTTGTTGAGTTATCACAATTTAGTGTTATTAAAATTCATTGAATTTTCGATATGTGTATCAAATTATGGAAATTTATCGACAAACTGGAATGTATCGGGTCCATTCAAAGTCCTGCCACAGTCCTACAAAGACCTTAAAAGATTTCAGAAACTGTAGCAAAGTATTAGTTCCAAAGCAGGAGATTTTCCGGTAAGTAATTTTGTACCTTATTAGTTAAACGACGTGCTAAGTTAGAAAACCACTCCAAGGGTCTTATAACACTAGAAAAACGGTCCATTTTCGACTGTAATTGGCACACCTACTATGAATTATTCCCAATGCCAACAAGCAGCGTCCAGTATTTTCATTAGGTAGAATAAATTAAACTAGTATGTAGTAATTTAAATACTCAGCTTTTCAAAGCAGTGACAACCCTCCTCAAAAGTATTTTAAAACTACATAATACCTTGTCATATCTTTTTCGTTTGACATTGTAGTACATTGTAATAGATTGTACCTATTTCAATTAACTAATGAATTAAGTTGAACTTGACTTTTTAAACAGGTGGCAATGCTGCTACATGCNAATGTATCGGGTCCATTCAAAGTCCTGCCACAGTCCTACAAAGACCTTAAAAGATTTCAGAAACTGTAGCAAAGTATTAGTTCCAAAGCAGGAGATTTTCCGGTAAGTAATTTTGTACCTTATTAGTTAAACGACGTGCTAAGTTAGAAAACCACTCCAAGGGTCTTATAACACTAGAAAAACGGTCCATTTTCGACTGTAATTGGCACATCTACTATGAATTATTCCCAATGCCAACAAGCAGCGTCCAGTATTTTCATTAGGCAGAATAAATTAAACTAGTATGTAGTAATTTAAATACTCAGCTTTTCAAAGCAGTGACAACCCTCCTCAAAAGTATTTTAAAGCTACATAATACCTTGTCAAATCTTTTTCGTTTGACACTGTAGTACATTGTAATAGATTGTACCTATTTCAATTAACTAATGAATTAAGTTGAACTTGACTTTTTAAACAGGTGGCAATGCTGCTACATGCATTTACTGTAGAAATTCAGCCTTTTCAAAACCATTTCGTTTGATACCCATATTGAAATAAGTCAGTGGGCAGTGAAAAACCAAGTATTCGATGTTGCGACGGTAGTCATTCGTCGTAAAGCCTATTCACCTCGCGTGCGTTCCCAGTAGGCAGTGCCACATAAAATTTCAAATCTCAGCCGCAGTTGGGAGCGTCCCAACTGCAGAAGAGCGTGGGTTCGAAGACGCTCGTTCTAAGCCAGAGCTGCCACGATGCAGCGTTACACACGCCTCTTGGGAAAAGTACAGTCGAAAGGCCCGACCGCTTTGCAGTTACCCACAACGTCTTTATGACCTGGAGATTTGGGAACCCTTGTTATGCATTTGGCTGCCAGTGAGTTTAGAGTATTTCTGCATTCCATTGCGAAATGATATCTGAGGTGACTAGCCTCAGCGGTTGGCCTTATTCATGGCAATAAGTCCGCTTGAAATACGCTGAAATGTTATACATACATACATAGCAGTCGAAAACCAAGTTTTTTTAGATAACTCTTTTGTTAATACACCACTTCCTATTCCTGTGTTTAATTTTGACTCGCTGATATAT
This sequence comes from Rhagoletis zephyria, assembly GCF_001687245.7. NCBI lineage: Eukaryota > Metazoa > Arthropoda > Insecta > Diptera > Tephritidae > Rhagoletis > Rhagoletis zephyria. The sequence continues at coordinate 4,911 of NW_016170287.1, forward strand.
ATTTTGGTAGCGTGTAGTATGTTTTCAGTAGCGCACCTTCTTTCCATTCGCCCTTAGAGAAATTCCTGTGGTGAACATTATTTAAAAGTCTCAAGTCAAAATTGAGTAATTGGCGTACTTTAAATTTGCCAGACAGGTGCCTAAGATTTTGAAAGGACAATAGGGAGAGGATATAGTGCAATTTCCTGGGCTTTACTCGGCGTAGATGGTAGAACGCCAGTTATTAGTATACCTTCCTCCGTACCTTATTAGATCTTCTTCTAATAAAAGATTCCTCTAATGTTGTCCACCAAACTGTGGCGCCTTAGAACATAATAGTGCGGATAGCAGTGATGGTTTTTATGGTACTCTCATCAGACTTCCGTTCCCAGAAAAGCTTTCTGTCCAAAATGACTCCCACGTTTCCAACTTCGTCCAATAGAATCGTCAATCTTGCTCAGGAAACTGTCTATTTACACAAAATATTAGGCCACTTATTTTTCGTAAGACTAACGGTTTTCGATAGAATTCCATTCAAAAAGTTGTAAAGTCGTAGGTTTATGAATGGTACACTTTCGGTTAAACCTTTGGGAAAATACTCTAATAAAAGCATAAACTCCGAGAGCGTAATAAATTCGTTATAAAAATAACATTCTATATGTTATATATCTTAGCATAGCGGTGAACCCCACTTGAAATAAAATTCTATTCAAATAAATATGTATGTATATGTTTAAAGGATTCTCCTGTTACGATTATATGTTTCTCCATCTATGAAAATCTGCTTTATGGGGCTTTAAAAGTTAGTGCGCTAATAATACTTAGATACCTTTCTGATTTTGATAATGTAAAGAAAAACTCCTGGTAATAACAGATAAAGATCAACGTTTACTGAGCAGCATAATGATGTGTAATTACCTGAAAAAGAAGAAAATAAGTTCAAGTTAGTAAAAATGTATATGGCGATGGTATATGCAATTTCCTAAAAGAAATTAATAATTGTATGGGAGATATGCGTACACCCATTAATATGTATATTCATATATATATATACATACTTATATAGTATACTAGTACGAGTATATGGGCGGCCGCCGTGGCCGATAAGTTGGAGGTATGTCATATAACTCCGGAGGATTCCTCTATCCAAAACTAATTTTTTATAATAGCAGTCGGTGTCACATATTCGCCGGTTCACTTTTAATGACGATTTTAAGGCGTTTGTGAGGTTAGCTATGTATGGGAGGCATATGTATTTATGTTGAAATAAATTGATTAAATACGCAAACAAAATTTCGGAGTCGTATATTCATCAGTGCGCTTTTTATGGCATTTTTAAAGTGTTTTTGAGGTTAGGTTTGTATGGCAGGTATAAGTTAAAATAAATCGTATAAGACATATNATTGAAATAAGTCAGTGGGCAGTGAAAAACCAAGTATTCGATGTTGCGACAGTAGTCATTCGTCGTAAAGCCTATTCACCTCGCGTGCGTTTCCAGTAGGCAGTGCCACGTAAAATTTCAAATCTCAGCCGCAGTTGGGACCGTCCCAACTGCAGAAGAGCGTGGGTTCGAAAAAGCTCGTTCTAAGCCAGGGCTTGCACGATGCAGCGTTACACACGCCTCTTGGGAAAAGTACAGTCGAAAGGTCCGACCGCTTTGCAGTTACCCAGAACGTCTTTATGACCTGGAGATTTGGGAACCCTTGTTATGCATTTGGCTGCCAGTGAGTTTAGAGTATTTCTGCATTCCATTGCAAAATGATATCTGAGGTGACCAGCCTCAGCGGTTGGCCTTATTCATGGCAATAAGTCCGCTTGAAATACGCTGAAATGTTATACATACATACATAGCAGTCGAAAACCAAGTTTTTGAGATAATTCTTTTGATTATACACCACTTCCTATTCCTGTGTTTAATTTTGACTCGCTGATATATATTTTAGTAGCGTGTAGTATGTTTTCAGTAGCGCACCTTCTTTCCATTCGCCCATAGAGCAAATTCCTGTGGTGAACATTATTTAAAAGTCTCAAGTCAAAATTGAGTAATTGGCGTACATTAAATTTGCCAGGCAGGTGCCTAAGATTTTGAAAGGACAGTAAACGCTAGTTTATTAGTATACCTTCCTCTGTACCTTATTAGATCTTCTTCTAATAAAAGATTCCTCTAATGTTGTCCACCAAACTGTGGCACCTTAGAACATAATAGTGCGGATGGCTGTGATGGCTTTCATGGTACTCTCATCAGACTTCCGTTCCCAGAAAAGCTTTCTGTCCAAAATGACTCCCACGTTTCCAACTTCGTCCAATCGAATTGCCAATCCTGTTTTTTTCGTAAGACTAACGGTTCTCGATAGAATTCCATTCAAAAAGTTGTAAAGTTGTAGGTTTACTTTTAGATAAACTTTTGGGAAAATACTCGAATGAAAGCATCAACTCCGAGAGCGTAATAAACTCGTTATAAAAATAACATTCTATAAATTATATATCGTGGCGTAGCGGTGAACCCCACTTAAAATAAAATTCTATTCAAATAAATACATGTTTAAAGGATTCTCCTGTTACGATTATATATTTCTCCATCTATGAAAATCTGCTTTATGAGGCTTTAAATGTTAGTGCGCTAATAATACTTAGATACCTTTCTGATTTTGATAATGTAAAGAAAAACTCCTGGTAATAACAGATAAGTATCAACATTTACTGAGCAGCATAATGATGTGTAATTACCTGAAAAAGAAGAAAATAAGTTCAAGTTAGTAAAAATGTGATATATGCAATTTCCTAAAAGAAATTAATAATTGTATAGGAGATATGCATACACCCATTAATATTGTCGGGTATTGCCTAGAAATAAAACGCCGGGTAGTTTCTTATATTAAAATAACTAACTTAGAGTTTATTGAAAAAGGTTCGCTTGTACAACACGAGAAAAAGGAAGTAGAAAAAACTAAAACATCAGAGATAACACATCTCACTAACTTATGCTATCGATTATTGTTACAAGAGGCGAATTCACCACAATATTTATATTCATATACATATGTACATACTTATATAGTATACTAGTACGAGTATATAGGCGGCCGCCGTGACCGATAAGTTGGAGGTATGCCATATAACTCCGGAGGATTCCTCTATCCAAAAATAATTTTTTATAATAGCAGTCGGTGTCACATATTCGCCGGTTCACTTTTAATGACGATTTTAAGGCGTTTGTTAGGTTAACTATGTATGGGAGGCATATGTATTTATGTTGAAATAAATAGATTAAATACGCAAACAAAATTTCGGAGTCGTATATTCATCAGTGCGAATTTTATGGCATTTTTAAAGTGTTTCTGAGGTTAGGTTTGTATGGCAGGTATAAGTTAAAATAAATCGTATAAGACATACATTTATGTATATGTATTTGTCGAAAATGGTGACACACTTATCTTAGAAAACGCATTATTTTCAGTTTCGTATAAAAAGTATAAAAAGCAAGACTCAACCGCGAAATTGTATTTAAATTAAAATTTAAAAAGAAGGATATACTAAAAAAAGAAAAAAACATTTTCCTGTGCTCATATACCCGTAGTTGCATATGTAACGTATACGCTCCGTAGCGCCATACGCAGTCATATTACATATGTATTTACTCGCACGCCTTAACTTAAAATTCATATTATTTAAAAGTAATTAAATATTGGCGTGGAAGTTTTTTACACAGTATTCTTTATAGACATATATATCACTTGCATCATACACATAACAATTTTAGAATGAATTTCGAGTGTGCCAATAAAATTTGTAAAAATGGAATTTTAGTTTCCCAAATCATAGTCATTATTTACGCAATGTATTTTTTTTTTAATTTGGTGGCACACTAGCTTTATTACACTAGATTCATTAGTTTTGCCAAGAAGAACATTTTCACCGTTTAATTTATTATTTTGAAGTAAGCTAAATTATTAAAGTTAAACAGATCGCAAAATTTCAACTGCAACAGATATTCTGCATGCTGCCATTTTTATCTTGAAACTTCACAGGTACATAAGTTTCATTTGATGCCAACGTCCATTGCTTCTAATATGAACGTTCTATTTGAAAACCTCCCAGAGTTATTAAAACAAAAAAAAAAAACAATTATGATTTTTACGTGTGGCAATGAGTAATTTTGGTACTGTTTTGCCTAAATGAAAATTTTAAGGCTAAAATTGTTGAAATACTTGAGTTTTAGCGTTTTTTTCGAGCGAGACTTCCTTGACACTAAAAAAAAAACCGGCTCGGGATATTTGCTCATATAGCGAGTCGCTTGAAACTGTACCTACTTGTGAGCAGACGAATAAGTCGGAGTGGCCTTACGTAAGCTCTCTGCCCTTATGACACGACCCAAAGCTTAACACAGGTTGCCCATCGCATCTGGGTTGCTTACTTTGGCTAGAGCACGCGAATAAGAACGCAAGATTCAGAATTGAGCAGGGTCGTACATCTGCAACTGCGCTCACAATACCCCACTGGACCGCACTCTACCGCACTCATTACACATGAGTTATTTAATTATCTTCTGTTGTATCTGACAAACAAACCAAAACAAGTAGCGATAAAAAATGTGCTGCGACAGCCTTGCTTAGCTTATAAACTTTCCTTTATTCAGCAAACTTATGTAGCTCCCCTACCCGAATACATACGAGTATATGTAGTATAATGTTGCCTTTTTGCAATCAATAAATCACACATAAATACAGGCGCACAGCCCAGACACATATCATTGAAAAAATACATAAATGTTAGTGAGTATTAGTAAGAGAACCATAAACAATGGGGAAACAGGGCAAACATGATAATTCTTACGTAAAATACAAGCCATTGTGGGACATAAAAATAATGTCACCATTGAACCAAGCGCCCAGAATGATTACATACATACAAACAGCGTTGCCATTTTAGCCGTTTTCCGGCTACATTTAGCCGGTTTTGATAGCAACTAGCCGGAGAAAATTCGATCTAGCCGGCAGCCGATTTGTTAGCCGGTTTGTAAAGAAAGTTAGCCGTTTTTAGCCGATTTTACTATTTGCCTAATTTTCAGGTGCAAAAAGTAAAAAAATTGTAATGCAGACCCAATGAAGATTTTTAATGAACTCAATGTTTTACTTTCGCATCTATGCTCCCTAGTGGTTATTAGCGCGGACACATTTGATCCTATATGCTCCCCGTTGGAGCCATACCTTGCTCCATTTCCTCAGTTTTATCACAGTTTTGAAGAGTATTTAAAAACAAAAGTAAGCACAAACGCTTTTGACCACGAAGCCGAGAAAGTAATTCGAGAAAATGGTCGCTATTTTATTATCACTTTAATAAAGGAATTACGCCAACGTCTCCCTACAAATATTAAATAAATAAATTAATTAAATATAAGAGTAATTAAACCAAAAGTACTTATTTGTTCAACTACAGCAACAAAAGCACAAATATAATGCCGACGAAATAACATCCATAGAGATGCAATGGCAACGGTTAACGTTACATACCTGGAGTAATTTAGACTCAACTGTAAAATTTTGGGCCGAAGTTTATCAATTTCGAAATGCCCTAGGAGAAAACCCTTTTGCTGACCTTTGCAACCTAGTTCTTAGTTTTCTTGTTTTGCCTATAAGTAATGCAGAAGTAGAGCGAATATTTAGTTCAATGAATATAATAAAAACTAAGCAAAGAAATCCAATGTGCGTTAAAACGTTAAACGCTATTTTATATATAAGATACGGTTTAAAACGTGAAGAAAAATGCTGCCATAATTTTACTGTAGATGACGATCTCTTCAAATTAATGAATTCAGGTGATATATACAATAGTGATTCATTTGATGATGAGGAATATACACTCGATATAAATTAATGGTGTTAACTAGTCTTTCGTTTCTTGCGATTTATTTAATAAAGCATGTGAATTTTCACTAAAACATTTTAGCCGTTTTTTGCCAGAGTCTATGTGAAATTTCACTAAAACATTTTAGCCGTTTTTAGCCGTTTTTTTTTGCCAATCTAGCCGGTCGGCCCAAAAAGTTCTGGCAACACTGCATACAAAGCAAAAGGATCGGCCTCGAGGCATAGCAGAAATATGGCAAAGTGAGTGGGCGATTGGGGAAAGCGCTTGGTATGGATGCGCTACAAAATGGTATCAGGTTTGTGGCGCTCGCCTGCGCTCAAGGGACACTTTTTTGCAGTTATTCTAGGAAACATTATTTTTTATCTGCTTATTTTAGGTAGTCTTGTGTGAGGAACTTGTTGCCAATCTAAGCATTTCCGACACACGCGAATTTATGTAAACGTGTACAGAGGTTTGGGTTATTTTTTCCACAAATATGTTCATTGGCGACATTTTTTTGCCCAGCCAGAATAGCGGCGAACCGGTGTACAAAGTAAAATGCGGACGACATACCGACGACCAGGCGAACACAGCGACAGTGCGTGGCTGCGCTTGTAGTATGTGACAGCAGGAAGTCGTCGAACTAATAGCATGCGTTCCAATAACGCACCCACGCTAGCAGTCAGACGTACATACGCATTGGGTGCACTCATGGTCATAATAATAGGAACAAAATTCTAAATTATATTCACCCTTATTCTGGTTGTCGTATGTCGTTCGCATCGACAGTCGTTCGTTGAATTTTGTCGTAAATAAAAATATTTACGACAGATTTTAACACGTTTTCAATACTACTTCCTTTCGAAAGCATAATAGGAATAAAAATTTGTAGTAGATTATGTCATTGGTTGCCTCATAACGCCAATGAAAATCTCAAATTTCGACGAACGACTGTCGTTCCACTAATTTTTATGTATTTATTTATTTTTAAACAAATTTCATTTAAAATATAGTTCGATCTATAACTTGCCACTTATTTTTATGTATTTATTTATTTAAAAAAAAAAATTTCATTTAAAATATAGTTCGATCTATAACGGAAACTTTTTGTTTTCAGAATTTTCGACAAAAAATCTAAAAAATCTACGCTAATTTGTAGTGACTTGAAATTTGCACTGAAACCGAACGGGCTACAAAACTGAACTACTTGAAAATTCTCAAAATTATCTGCATAAAAAGTTTGAAATTTTGGTGTAATTTTTTCGATATTTGATTTATTTTTTAGCACTTTGCATAAGCTTTGAAACTTTTTATTATGTGATTTCTATTGTGCATCGAGCTATTTTTAAAGCGAAAATTTTTAAAAGTAAATAAATAAACATAAATTGCAAACAATATCGTTTTGAATATTGTAGCTACTCTTTTGACCATGAGTGTATATAGGTGGGCAGTTTGTGCCCAGTGACGCAGTGCGCCACTAGCGGCAATTTGCTGATGGAGCCCAGTTACGGTCAAAGTGAAAGGTAAAATTTGTAAAAAAAAAGCCAGGTGAATTTGGAGCAGAAAAAAAGGATTTGAAGCTAACTTTCATTTGATATCAACGGCAATGGCACAAAGGTACGGCATGCAAGGCATGTGTTGCGGGAAAATAGATTGCGGCTGGCCCAAAAAAAAACAAAAACAGCGCCAGTCAAGTTGTCGACAAACACAAATGCAAGCGCGGAAAAGGTTAATGTCGTCAATATCTGCAATAAGCAATCCTTGTTGTTTTTTTCTTTTTTACTTAAAATTTTATTGTTTCCTTTTTTGGAGAACATCAATGTCTGCGTGGGTGAGTTTTTTTTTTGCCTTCTTCTGCTTCGGTGGTGCTTTGTTTGCTTTTATGGTCAACTTTTCCATTCACAAAACTTAACCATTTCACCGCGCTCTCGGCCAATAGCTTTTTATATTTTATGGCTCGATCGGAAGTGGCAAACATACGGAAGGCAGGCAATGATATACTCGTACAAAGTATACGCAACTGCTTGATTTACTGCACGCTTGGGAGCTACATGAAACAGTCACAAACAAATTTCAGCACTTAGCTTAGTAAAGTGCGATAAAATTGAAATAAAATTATCAAATTGTTTCAAATGTGTGGTTGAACGATTGGCGAAAGATGGGGAGACTCACTGGAGAGACGGTTGTAAGTCAAAGTGAAGCTTAGGACATTTAGACAATGAAAAAATATTATAAATATTGGTATAAGTAATAAATCATTAATATCTACATGCATACGTTCATACATACAGTGGTGGAAAATTAATAGGGACACCATATAAATTCATATTTCAAACATTGTGCAAAAGTTAAAAAAATAACAAAATTGAATCTAAATTCGAAACTTTTTAATCAGATTTATATTTATTTATTAAACCCGATTAATCTTAATTTTTCTTTTACTTGTATACAAACAAATTCCACCCACCACAACATGTCCGCATGTGGTCTTGGCTCGTTGCTACTTTTTTACGCATGCATCTGCTGCCCGCACACACAGACTCGTATATATGTACGTACATATATACAAGTAACTCCCCTGCTGAACAAAAATTATCGATTGATAAAAAAGTAAGCATTCCTCAAAGAAAATATACAGACAATACCCTACAGTGGAAAATTATCAATTGTAGTTAGCTTTTTGGCGAGATTTCCATAAACACCTCAGTTTTAATTAGCTCTGTCAAAAACCACTTAAAATCAGTTTTAAAGTCGTGTAGGAGTCATGCAAACGCGATTGGGAGTTTGTTTTCTTTACAAGTTTCTTTTTAAAAATCCTCATACAAAAACTCCTTTGAAAAAAAAAATTTTTCTGCACTTCACAAATACTTTTTCGAATTCAGGACAAATAAAATGAAGCTCGAAATTTTATATTATCACTTTGATGTTATGTCTGACGGGATTCGGATACAGGACGACCTACTGCAGAATAATAAAACAAATATGTAATGTTGAATGTAAACTAAATAAATAAAAATGTAAAGAAAATAAAAACAAATAACAAAATGTTTCTTTATTGATATATTTTATGTCCAAAAGTGGTTAGTTACAAGTTAATTGACATGCAATGCAGAAGTATCCAGGTCTGACTTTTTTGCGGACATCGCCCCATAAAAGTTGTTAGCTTTTTTCGAACAAAATATACAGTTAATAGTTTGCACCAGTGTTCGCGTAAACAAAGTAAAAGTTCGGTATAGGATAAAATCACTCCCTGCAGGGTAGTTACCTTTAGTTCCTTCCTAATGTGAACTTCAAGTCAACTTATAGTTAGATATGTACATTTCCCGCAGGGTCACACTCATGTTTGTGGTATTGGCCCGCTTACTCAACGAATTTTATGCTTCATGACTGACAATCCATTTTAAAGCCAGCGACAATTGCGGCCTTGCATGAGTTGTGAGTATTGTTTTTTTTTTTGCATAAAAACGTACATAGAAAAAAGGTGCACTTTTTCCAACCGAAAACGTCGTACGCGGCGTGCCTGGTTGCCACAAAAATGAAAATACACACCTGCAAACTCGTTTATGTTTACATATCTATATGTTTGCATGTTGGTAACTGACGACCAAAGTGAATTGTATTTGACAAAAATATTTCGCCTGCCGCGTAAATTACTTTTGGTTTTAGCTCAGCTGTTGGCGTCCGCGCCTTTGCCGTTAAACGTGTTTGTGAATGGGGTTTGAAAAGCTTTCTAGCCTTAAGCCCCGCACTCACATTAATCAAATGGCAGATAGACATCGACAAAACCTTTTGGCGGCATTAAAATGATGGCCAATTTATATTGATGAGCTGGAAACGGCGAGTGTATGAGTGGTTTGCGTAAATCAATATTTGGTTAGAAGGAAAAATTTAAGGGGTTTTTTTTTTATGTGAATCGAATGAATGTAATACATGGCGAAATTTTCAATTGAATTTATATTAAATATCCATTGCAGCTTGAGAAAAACCCGTTCATACATGACCGGGACCTTTCAGACTGGGTCCACCAGAGCGTTATAAAGTAGTTTTGGTAAAACAACTTTGTTTACAATCCTTCCAAAAAAAAAGGTTAATATCCACCGAATCCGATTATGTCAGTTGCGAGTAAGTATGTATGTGACATTTAACATAACACCATATCCACATTGTCGCAGCTTAATGAGGTAAAATGTGGTGGAATCATCAGTTTCTTACCGCGCCAGTGGAGCTCTCCGGCCCAAAAATCTGCCGCCTGCGAAAATTCGTTTCCAATAACTCAGCAGCTACCTTGGCTAGTGGTATCACAAGGGAACAATGCTCACAGCCTGAGTGTGGTGATTGCTCTGAGGCAACCGTTAAGTTGGTTGATAAACCAGAAACAAAAAAATTCAATTTTTATATTGATCTATCATATTTTATTCATTTCTTAATTAATTTTCTTCTTTTTCTAATTAATTTTATACATTTATTTGTTATAAAAAGGCAAATATTTTTATAATTTCATTCCAATTTTAGAAACAAATTTTATTTAACTTTTATTTTTTTTCTTAATTTAATTGTTTTATTTAGTTTTCTCTTAATTTTTATATTGAACTTTACTAAGAAGAAAAATATATACGTTTTAATTGATTAAATTTTCACTTTATTTTTTAGATTTTTATTTAAGAAATATAGTTTTTGTCACAACATTTACTTTTTATATTTTTTTGTAATATCATTTAATTTTTAGAAAATTATTTTATTTTTTATTGACCTTATTTTTCCTTTTAATGAAATTTATTTTTTAGAACATTTTTTATTATTTTCTTAATTGATTTTTTACTTCCTTCAATTGAATTTTTTTTTAATTTTTATATTTTATTATTTAAAAAAAAAACATTTTTAAACTTCACTTGGACTTTAGGAACTTATTGTACTATTTTTTCCTTTTCTAATTCAGTTTTTAATTTATAATTATAATTAATTTTCAGATTATATTAATCTTATAAGAAAAATAAATTTTTTTAATTTAATTTATTTTTGGGAAATTACTTTATTTATTTTTATTGTTTTTATACCCGAGCGCACTTGTGCACAAGGGTATATTAATTTTGTTCACATAACGGTTGTTTGTAACAGCCAAAACGAATCGAGATAGATATAGACAAATGTATACATAAATGATCAGGATGAAAAAAGAAATCGATTAAGCCATGTCTGTCTGTCCGTCCATCTGTCCGTCCGTCCGTGTACACGATAACTAGCGCAAAAATTGAGATATCTCAACGAAATTTGGTACGTAGGTTTCCCTTAA
>NW_016170288.1:0-16022 GCF_001687245.7 Rhagoletis zephyria
GAAAATGTAAAAGGCCTGGCTGGACTTATGTGTCAGACGAAGGGTTAAACTCCAACTTTATTTCCAATGGCAATTTGTTGCCTACAAAGCGACACTTTACACATTTCTGTCTTCCCTCATTCCCCTATAAACGCTTACAGTTTCCAGCGGCAGCACTTAGTGCTTACTAAAGTCGTTTGCACTCTTCTACTAAGTCTGCAGCTTTTACTTTATCTGTTGGTCTGCGTCTACACTCCCCTTATTCGCTATTCCATATCCTTTCCTCTTTTTTTCTTTCACAATCTTCCCTCTTCTATGCTTTCACACCTCCTCAGTCAGTTTCTAATATCAAAGGCAGCTTATTCAAATAAAATCATTTCTATGCAAAGTTAAAAATGTTTGGTTGTTGCTCTGAAATAAATACTCAACGTCTGTCGACTGTCTGCTTAACGCTTCGGTAGCTAAGTTGGCTTGCTGAATAGCTTAAATGCAGCCAACTAATTATTAAAGTTATTTAGTTTATTTGCAATAATTTTGCTTATTTCGGCATAATCAACATATTTTCGGATATTTTCAGCATTATGTTTGTGCTGCTAGTGGTGTAAATTGTTTATTAAGTAAACTAAATGCCTTAGGTAAAATATTAAAGTTTATTTAACTGATAATTAGTTAAATATTTGAGAATTTGAGTGTACTCAAAGCTGGAAATTAAACTCATTTACGCTTAAAGCAATTTGCCATAAATTGTACTCGCAGCAATTTGAAATTCTGTTGACTTGAGAATTATTTATTTTTAGCTTTCTTCTAGAAGAAAGAATGAATAAACAGAATAAATAAAAAAGCTTTGTTTATTTATGGAGGTGGAGCAACTTACCTATGTAATTATCCTTAACTAAAGTATAAAAGGGAGTAATTCTTAAACTACTATGCCACTGCATACGAGCTCAAGGATGGCAATACTGTGGCGTTTTTATTTGAATCTAGGTTCCAAAAATTTAAAAATGTTCACATCCAACTACTATTCAAGCGGCAGTCTTTGCAATTGAAATCTGCAGTCAGGAATATTTTGTAGAAGGGCGAATGGGATCGAAAGACATATCATTTCCAATAGTTAGGATTTTGATCGCAACGGAGTCGCTAAAAGTAACAAAAACGGATTCGCGAATTCTGAATAAGCAGCTACGCAGATTCATGGCAAAACTTCCAACTAAACTAATAAAAATTTTGATAAAAGTGCATATTTGCAGTCATTGGACGAGCTTAAAATAGATAAAATGCAAAACAATAAATTTCTTATTAAAAATTTTAATTCTGTCACAAGTAATTTAAATTGATTTTTCTACTTGTGTGGATATATAAAAAGCCTATCTGATTTACGACTAGTTTTTCAATATATCTGTGGTCAAGCATTGCTTTAAAGTTTTGTATATTAGTGAAGTTAAGGAGACAGTTTCACTTGAAATTCTATATAATTTTGTGATTATAAAATTTTTTTTAGTGTTAACTTTTAAAAGGGATATTGCAAAAAGGGGCCTAAGAAACGAGCGAATTTATACTCAGGACAAGTAAACATTAAATATGAGTGTCATATCTGAAATAGTTCCAGCTGGGCGGAACTGCGAGTTCACCTTCACTCAAAAAAATCAGGCACATAAAAATATACATACTCCCAAAACTATTAGCCAAGTATAATAAAAATAAGTTTTGGAACTAATCTTTGAAATTTCGAAGTCCTTTCAAAAACAATCCCGACGACAGAGAGAAAAGCTTAAAACCCATTTTTACTATATTTGGCCCTTAAATTCGTGAGTATATCGTGAGTATAAAAACACACACGGCGATATGCCGGTAAAACGATTCATCTCTTTATTGTATCAATTTCTTGGGCATAGCAAACATTATCTGAAACATGTCAACTATAATTAAATTATTTTCTTCTTACTTTTTACAGTTCAGTTTAAGAAAGTTCCAAAGTTATGTAAAAATTCTAAGAAAATCCTAACGCATTTTGTTTTAATTGAAAATTCAGTACAAAACAGTACAAATTTTGAAAAATCGGGACATTAGCGTAATGATTGAAGAAATCAATAAAATCAGTACAAGAGTTGAAAAATCAGTACTGTACTGATAAAATCAGTACGTTTGTCAACCGTACTCCACGTTGAACTTTCATCGAGTATAGAGGAAGTTGGCAACAATGGCGTCGTTAGCAATCTGGAATTAGATTTACAAAATACAAAATGGCGCATCATATCCATATCCATCATTTATAACAGGAAAGTTTTAACGTACGTAGGTACATGGCGTATGAGTTACTCAGTCGAGATGAGAATGTTACTCATACATCATGTACGTACGTTCGTTTTTAACTAACCCGTGATTAATGGTAGATGATCTAATATGGATCTGAAATTTTGAATTTTTAAAATATGCTTCCTGATTTGTAATTAACGACCTGAAGAAACCCAGGCTGTAAAGTTTTAAGCGAATCTAAGAGATTTTAATTTTTTTTGCCGTTATATTAGGTCCGCCATTTTGAAGATTGCAAATCGGACTCCAGATTCTTAATCAGCAATCGCAAAACTATTTAAATGTGTCATGATCCGACATTTTTGCATGTGGTTTTTAAATAAATTAGAAGAATTCAACGTCTTTTACCTATCACAGAAACGACGCCGTTTTGAATTTTAGATTCTGACACTTTGCAATCGAAAGGTAATTAGTTTACGAGTATTTTGACTTAAATATTATATATTTACTTTATTTGCTAGAATCTTGGACAGTGCTCTAGGCCGATTGATGTGACATGTCCACAGCGACAAGCTTACAGTTATTTAAACAACGAATTAATTTAATTTTCTCTTTCGGTTTTTTTTGTAAGTGAATTTTTCGGATCAAAGGGGGTCAATGAAGGAGTGGCGTTTCGTCATTTGAAACAAATGGTTTAATCTATTCTTTACATTCCAGTCGCCACAGCAAATGTGGAAAGGATATTTTCCCAAATCAATTTCTAAAAAATAAATAAATAAACAATAAACTACAACACTCTCTGGTATTTTTGGAACTAAAGTGTTCTTAAAAACTGCTTCAGGAAGTACTGAATTTTAGTTATGGAATCAAATGGTAAAAAATTAACAAAGTAATTTACCGAAAAGAATGAAACTGAAATTCATTAAAATAATATGTGATTTAAATGTTCCATTTGATAAAGTCTACATTTGTTTAGTTAAGTATAATTTAAGCGTTTTATGTTGTTTTATTTCAAATGAATCGTTTTTTGATTTATGTTTAGTAAAATAGAAAAAATCCTTAATTTTTAACCCCCCCTCTTCGTTTTTGAAGGCTACAGTTTTTGGTTGAAAATACAGACTTATTTTCCGGAAATTTAAATTTTTTGAAAAAAAAATTCTGGCAAACACTGCGTATGAGTAACATATATTCCTGCTCATATTTCATACAAAAAAACATTGCGCATTTTCATTTGATCATTCACAACTTTTTATTTATCTCCGATCATTTGAAGAAATTAACGGTATCTACTCCTAAATTTTTACATGAGTATTGAAGTCGGTTATGTTTTTTACTTAACAATTTATTGTTATTTCTTTTTCGGTTAAGTTTTGAATCTTTAAACTTTGTTCATAAAAAAGTCTGTAGTGATAACATAAATATTTATACATATCGGAATCAGCAAGCGATTCAACATAGGACCAGTTCCTAGTGACATCCGGTGCGCAAAAAAATATATATTTGTGATCCAGCGTTTTAACCTCTTTACAAGTTTTGGATTTTTTTGAAAGCAACGAAGTTTTATAAGTAACACTTGGGCTCACTCTCGTAGAAAAATTGTTATTTTCGAGCTCAAGTGAAATTGTGGCAAACAAAAGTGCAGCAGTCACTTTCGCTGTGCATAAACATCGCTCTAATATAAAATCACATATTCCCTTATTATGTGCTTGTATGCATGTATATGTATATACCTTTCTCTTCACAAGCATACAACTTATACATATATGTCTCTGCACAAGTACAAAGAACTTAGACTAAAGTTTGCCCAAAAAAAAAAAACTGTTAAATCAGTTCAAAGTGCGCTTTATTTTCGCGAGAGTACCAGAAAAGTTGCAAAGAGCTACTTATGTGCCGCTCGTTTATATACTTCTTAAGCAACCATTAGTTATAGCCATACACTTATAGTACTTACTTGGAGTATATTTTGGCGGAAACACACGCGAAGCTTAGCCAAAGAAAAATGGTAAAATGAGTTTGTATTAGTTGAAGAAAATTGTGCATATAACTCTGCGCTGGCAGCACAATAACAACGAAGTACTCATGTACATATATAAAGAAACACACACATACAAGCATACATATATCAGGAGAAGCAGAACAACCTTAAAGGGCAACTGGCAGCGCACAAAAGTACAAAAATGAAATTCATCGTTGCCGGCACGCGATCTGGCTCTTTCCTAAAGTGGACAATAAATTCTATATACTTACACTGGCATAGGTTGAGAGTTTGGCGGTAGTGAATTGCGCTGATAAAGCGCGCACCTCAAGCAACGTAATAGAGGAGCAGATAAACTTACAAACTGTTATATGCACACATTTGTTGTACATAAGTACTCAAGTAGCGCGCAACATGGCAACACTGTTGGCCTTAGACAATCTTTTATGCGATGTAGTGGTGCTATGTGGCGAGAAAGTAAACTAAAATATGAACGAGTCATTGCTGAAAGTAGACAAAATTTAGTAGGAGGCAATAACTTTGGAGTATCCTAGTACCACCATGGCAACACCCAACGCATTATTTACTTTCCAGGCTCTGCCTGCCTCTAACTAACTATTGCTGCTACCAAGCGCCTTTAACTGCTGAATTTGCTGGTTTATTGCTTCATTTGTTTCGTTGATCAGCTGCTACTGCTGCTTTGTGTGTGTGTGCACATTTGTGTTTTTATGAATGCATGTAAGTGTGTGTGTGTTTGCCTTAGCTTGGTTCTTTTACAGCTACGTGCGTGCTGCGCGCATATTTGTCACAACAGTTGAGTTAAACATTATCTCGTAAATTTGTTTAATGCACGTTTAAGCGTTTAAATAAATGTTAGTGTTGTGCAAAAGAACTGCTGAAAAATGTGTGCTGNTTTTTTTTTTTTTAATTTCACAAAAGTGATAAAGCGGGTGTTAGCAAGTCAACATTTTTTTTTTTGGGAAGTAATAAATTACTTTGCAGGAAATTAAAAATGTGGACATAGCTTAGTCCGTTTCCATTTAAACAACTTGTTTTGCTAGAATGATGATAATTTAATCTATTTAGGAGTAATAAATCTTATTATGTACTGTAATTTTTTCGGGGTCAGCATTGCGTATACGTAACAAATTTTTTAATCATAGGGTGTTTACCTGAGGCGCTTTTACTTGTAAACTTTTAGTGGACAGCGACATTCGTCTGGTGAGAATGGCTTCAATGACTCGCCTGTGAATTCGCCTCATGTAAACACTGTATAAGCGTAGGAACTTTAAATTACTCATACGCAACGTATTCTGGTATTAATAAGTTTACCCAAAAGGTCGCATAGGAATACGTGTTGGTTAGTTGGTTAGAGTGGGTTGTGCCCTGGTGACTAACCTTTACAAATTTTTGCCTAGCTTTTAACCGCGGCTCTACTCGCGTGATAATC
Source organism: Rhagoletis zephyria (assembly GCF_001687245.7). Lineage (NCBI taxonomy): Eukaryota > Metazoa > Arthropoda > Insecta > Diptera > Tephritidae > Rhagoletis > Rhagoletis zephyria. The sequence goes on from NW_016170288.1 coordinate 5,655, forward strand.
GGTTTAACTTTGTGCTTTCAAATGAACACAGAAAAATAAATAAAAAATTTCAACGAAAACAATATTTTGTTTTAAATCTACGTAACTAATATAATCGCGATCATATGAATAATTTGCAAATTTGAAAATAATAGAAGAGGGGCTTCTTCTCATCATATTTAATAAATTTAAATAAATAAAATATTATTAAATAATTTAAAAACTAAATAGATTTAACTTCGAAACAACCCTCTCCAAATTTCTTTCAAAATACATATTGTAGTCTTTCATTCAACTAATAAGCTCAAGTTGAAGTTTTTTTTTGAAACGGTGGCAACCCCCTTTAAAGTTATTTTCGAAATTTATCTTTCTTGAAAATATGTATTTGACTTAACTCATTAATTCAAACTAATTTTACTTTCCGAACAGATGGCAACACTATTCAATAGTGTTTTTGAAATTAACCCTGTTTAACATCTTTCTATTGACACAAGTATTTCACCATTTGACTTTATTTTAATTTATTAATTTATTATTAAAATTGAAATTAATTCTTTCAACAGGGTGTAACCTTCTTCAACAGAATAGTTTGTTTATTAGTCTTGATATTAAACTAGGTACCATTTTGCCAGTTTTTCCCAGTTTTATCCATACATATTCGGCGGTTTCAACGTGAGTAAGAAAAAAATATACTCACTCATTTATTCACTTAATCACTCACTCACTCACATGCTCACTCACTCTCACTCATCCACTCACACACACACTCATCCACTCGCTCACTCACCCACTCATCTTCTCTCTTACTTACACACTCATTCGATCACACACTCACTTACTGATTCAATTATGCACACACTAAATAGCACACTCACACACTCACTTCCTCTCTTTCTCAATTAATTACTCACTTACTCACTCATTCATTAAACTGGCTAACAAATTTTCACATTTAAAATATTCGAAGTATTACGCAGCTCTCATGTTCATCCGCTATGCCTCGATACCCATATTATGGTAATTTTTAATTGATCAGAAATAGTCCTACACAGTTCTCGGTAAGGAAGAGTTATAGATTCTTGCTTTTGTACGGAAAGGCCCCAAATTTGCTAGAACGTTCCTAAAAATTTTTACCGAAATAAGAGAAACATTTTTACGATTTTTTTACGTTCATTTTTTCCCACTCAAATATATAATCTAACCAAGTTGAGGTCCTAGAATAATGCCAAATTCGGATCCTCGCATCGAAAGACCCTCCATTACGAATTTTCGGAGCCATTTAAATCATTAAATTCCGCTCAAAACGGGTCCCGCCAAAAATTTGGATTTCACATAGATACTCGATTAAATGGCCTAACCTAGAAAAATTACTATCACCACTGGATTCAGCCTACCCGAATTGACTTTAGTAGGTAGGTCGTCGGGTTGTTCATTTTTTCGACTAGCATAATGAGCATTAAAGTAATACTGTTATACTATATATCATTAGAACAGTATAACAGTACACCATTGCAGCGGTATACCAGTATAAAAGTAGCACAGTATTACGTACTTTTAAAAACAAATTTGTATCCAAAAATTAAACAGAAATATTTCATAAAATTTTAACCACAAAGTAATCAGCTTTAAGCGACGCCAACAATGTGCCCACATCTACCAGTGAACACTCACAGAAGTACAGATTCGCCATTCAAATGCAACTAACGCACAATACCATACCAACGCGAAGCACAAACAGAATCACTCCCCAATGATTATGCGCCGAAAATTTATGATAATTTTAAATTAAAACGGAAACAAATGTTTTCAGCAATGACAACGCTAACAACACTTTCACAAAAATGTGGACTGAGTGCCACCAAATCGACTCTATATTTATATGAACACAGAAACTTACACATGTATGTATGTGCTATATAGAAATAATAAAAAAAATCAGCAGGCGGGAGTAAAATGTCGGCAATGGTGCGTGTCGAAAATTGTATGGCCGCAATCACGCGTTTAACGCGACCACACCTCACTTTTCCATCGAACCATTATAATTTCAATGGGCTGTGTGTGAACCACTGCTGTGCCTCTTAGTGGCCACATGCAAGGTAAGCTAACTGGTCCTTAGCGTGGATTACAATGGTTATTCGCTGGCATTGAATTGAAGATGCGAGTATATATTGGCATGCGCTTGTGTTAGTGTATTTTACGATTTGCCATAATAATGCCGCAGCGATCCATTGATTTGGTACTGAGTTCTATGAGCATACATTCATCCACCTACTCAAATTTCCCGCCAAGTAGGCTGCTGGTTCGATGGCTAGCCACCACGCATTAAGCTGTTAGCCATTGATAATACTCAACGGCGTCAAATAAACCACACTTTCCGCGTTGCCAATGCAGGTTTATATAGCCAGCTGGACAGTGGTGGACAAATAAATAGAGATACGACATTTTAACAATTTTTTCCTTTTTTCTTTTATTGATTTAATATTTATTATTTTTTTATAAAGCGCATTATCTAAAAAAAACATATAAATTCATATTTCAAATTCCGCGAATTGCATCTAAATTTTAAATTTTTTTATCACATTTTTTATAATTTTTTGAGTATGCAATTTTATAGCCCATTAAATTTTAGTATAATAAAGTGCAAGTTTGAAGTTCCTAAAAAATGGCGGTGATTTTCGATTTTTTTTATTCTGAATGTATAACACACTCTTTTCCATCAAAAAAAAAATTGTCGAACATACTTTGTATGAAATAAAATGCATTAAAAAATTGCCAAAAATCAACGCGATATTCTAGCACTTACTTCTACGCTGCATTCTACTAAAACTTAATGGGATAGTTTTATACTCAAAAAAAAATTTGAAAAAGTTGAAAATTTAGATGCAATTTAGCAGAATTTTTATAATATTTGCACAAGGTTTGAATTATGAATTTATATGGTTTTTGTTAGATAATGAGCTATACTTTTATAAAAAAATAATAAATGTTAAATAAATAAAAAGAAAAAAAAATTTGTTCAAATGACGTATGCCTATTTATTTTTTCACCACTGTCTGTGTATACGTACCTATGTATGTATGCATTTTGATCCTATCAAACCATTTCAAAACATTGTTCTCCTATTACCATCTATTCGTTCCTTATATTCATTCCATCTATTCTATTTAAGTCATTAGAAGCATAATAAATTCATTTGGCTTTCGTACGTGCAAAATGACAAACAAATATAACTAAAATCCTTTTTCTATTATTGTCTGGCATCAGTGTAGAGCCAGTTAGTTGTCTGCTAGCCATTCAAAGCTGGCTACATACATACTCGTATGCTGGTGAATAGAGGAAACGCGTATAAATTTTATTTGTTAGCGCTGAGAGTCGGATTATTGTTATTGCGACTGGAAATCAATGTTATACACGTTAATATTTAGCTTTGCTTGCTTTTGAAAACTAAGTTTTATTAAGCTATATGAGTTAAGACCATATACATAAAATAGTTTATTAGCAACTTTTCAAGTAGTTATATTTCATTATGTATGTGTGTACATGTGTAGCCATTTATGTGGTGTGTATTTGCGGTGTTTCTGCTCTACTGATTTAAATTTAGATTAAGGCTACTTAGAATGAAATAATGTGCTTTAAATTTAGAAGTTTCATGATGCGTTTTTTTATACACATACATACATACCTACGTACGAGTATCTTAGGATATACCTGCGGAATTGCGCCAACTGCCTGAGTTGCCTTCAAGAGAAACATCATTTAGTTTGAGTGATAAGCTCCATTTAGTCAGGTGTAATGTACCTCATTTATTTGCCTAACATAACACAACAAAACATAACATAGCATAGCATAACATAACATAAAACAACATAACATAACATAACATAACATGCCATAGCATAACATAACATAACATACCATGGCGACATATCGTCACTAGACACGAACAAAGGCGCGAGCTCAAAAGTTGACGCCAAAACAAGACGCATAAAAAAACTTCAGCGTCAAAGACTCTTCGAATAATTCGCCGAAGTTTTTCATAAGCATCTTTTTTCGCAAAATTTTTTTACGCGCCTTTTTTCGCCGTCAAAACACTAGCGCGCCTTTATTCGTGTGTAGTGACGATATCTCATCCTGCAGTTTTAGTTTTGTTTAAAGCATATATTTAGGAGACATTTCCTCCTCATGTACATGTATGGCCTGTCAATTTTGAAATAATTCTTGGCTTTATTTTAAACTAATTTGAAATTTTAGAAAGATCTTTCCAGTGATATATCATTCTTTATACCTTGGAAGTATAGTTTAGCGGTAAAAGTGGTGTAAAGAAAACATGTTTGCCTAAGATTAAGATGTCCAGTGACTGGCCGACGAAAGCTAGGTGCATTTTTGACATCAAAATTTCCACAACGGAATCGAGCAAACCTTAGGAATCGAGTACACTTAGCAAATTTTTTGGCATGCCTTTGCACCGTTTACATCTTCTTTATGCAAAAAAGCAACATATGGCGTATTTCTTCAAATATTTCACTTTTCACATCACTTTTGCACAAGCGAAAAAGCAATTTGCTAGAAGAATGCTGCAATAATTTCGCAAATTAGTAGGTTGAAGACTGAAAATGTAATAGTTTACCTAACCCAAGTATTGACGTTACGGTGACGGTGTCAGCACACCTCGTCCTATGAGCAATTTTATAAGTTAAGTGCAGTTTTCTGTGTATTTACCTTGTCCTTTTTTTCATATTAATACAAATATGTCAGATTATAATGAATTAAAGCTTCCATTTTCTCCCAGCATGCCAAGCGTAATTGTATTATCTCCTTCCGGCTTTTAGTTTAAAATATTTATAAATTGCATTACACCTTCTCCTGTTTTTGCAATGTTGAAAAGCAAGAAAATCAAAAGCGGAAAAATAAAGAGTGATAAAATGTAAAAAGGTAAAAGCGAAAATTCGAAAAGCAAAAAGCGAAAAAAAGCTAACATGATCTCATTAAATGTAAATGATTTGCTACTTCTGCGCAACTATTTATATTTCTATATACGAATATACTTAAACAAATATAAAAAAAGAAATAAAAATAAAAATATTTGTATGCAGAAAAGTTTCATATTTTTCACTTTTCACTGATCTGCAGCTATATTTTCATTTCAACTTTTAATTTTGTTAAGTCGCCTAAGTACAAATAATAAGCAAAATGTACGCTTAAGTATCAGCGACTGACATGACTGCTTTTCAAATGAGTAGACAAAGCGACGAAGCAGCCATTAAAGTGTGCGTTGCATCAAGCCAAAGCCAGGCAGGCAAGGAAAGGCTAGGCAGGCGAATAGAAAGTGAGAAAGCAAAATGAAGTAAAAGAGATTAAACGGGGTAAGGAAAGTGGGAGGCTGCAGAGATTGTGTAGGAGTGGCGCTGATGAAATGAAAGGAGTTTGTCGAAGGGGCGTAGAGCATGGAAAATTACATATACATAAGTACATATTTGTAAAAGGGCTGATTGCTAAGCGAGAAAAGTAGCAGAATGAAATAATAAATGCTCGTGGAGAAGTAACAGGGTACAGTTGTAGCATAAATCGTTAAATATGTTAAATAAATGTGCTATACTGGGAACCACCCAATGAATGGCAGAGAGGAGAAGTAGGTGATACAATATCAGCTAGAGTCGAGTATTTACACTAAGTTACATACTAAATCCATTTTAATGAGCTCATTTCAATAGAAATACGATTGCCGAATACACTCACCACACATTCATAGCAGAGTTTATACAACAGATCTCACAACAAGGAGCCAACCAGCAGATGCAATATGTAAATTAGGGCGGAGTAATTTTTTCGAAGCAAAATTTTCGAAGAAAATATATAGCAAATTCAAACTCAGCGATTCATTATAAGAAAAAATCGCGAGCAAACTATATAATAAAAATGACGTTTGACCCCTCAGATTTTCAAAAGAATTTTCAAAAGAAAAGCAGCGTTTTGTAATTTTTTTTGCTCGAAATTTATTTTTCATTGCAGCAAAAAATTGTATACATANAAGCAAACTATATAATAAAAATGACGTTTGACCCCTCAAATTTTCAAAAGAAAAGCAGCGTTTTATAATTTTTTTGCTCGAAATTTATTTTTCATTGCAGCAAAAAATTGTATACATAGTTTTCTATTTTCACGGTTTTGTGAAGTACCTAAGCGCCAAAAATAACCTAAGTGATATTTTTTTTTTTTAGTTTTTTTATGCAGAAATTCATCTAGATGCTGTAGGAAGGAATATTTCTGCATGAAAAACAAAATTTTGAAAAAATGTCGCTCAAGTTATTTTGGCGGTTAGTGCTCGATATGAAAAAAAAACACAAAATTTTGCAAATGCAAAATTAATTTCGTTCAGAAACAATTATAATAAACTGATTTTTCTTTTAAAAATTGGGGGGAGGCAAACGTAATTTTTGGTATATAGTTTGTGAGCCATTTTCGAATCGAACGTAGAATTCGAATTTGCTATAAATTTTTTTCCAAATTAAATTACTCCGCCCTAATGTACACATACAAATGTACATACTTATTAAGAACAAATATGTACCTGAATATACATCTCAGTTGTTTCTATCTTCATTTATTGCACAGCAAGTTTCTCATTTCGTTTGCGTGCTACATTTAATAAAAATACTAAACGTGTGCGTGATTATAATAATAACGAAATCTACAACAACCAAGCGCAACATCTTTAATCTCAGCAATGGAAGCAAGGAAGTAAGAAAATGTACAAATGAATAAATCGCATGTTGCGATAAGTAAAGTCTTTTCATTTATTTGGCATGCGAAATTAAAGATTTTCAAGATTGTTAAATTTTTGTCTATAAAAATGTTACAGTAAAATAAAAAAGTAATTTTTAAGCAAAAAAACACAACCGAATTCAATTCTCTAATAAAAAATTAGGAGTAGAGGACACCTCCCGGGGGTACCACCTTTCCGGAAGAAAAAGAATTATCGAAATCGGTTGACGTGGTCCAAAGTTATGCGATAACATACATAAAAAAAAATATTCCGAAGAATTTATAACCTCCTCCTTTTTTTAAAGGAGGTTAAAAAAAAAGTGAGATTATAACGATGCTAAGAAAACTTCTTCCACAAGCTTTAGGTACGAAAGTAGTTGTCACTGCCAAGCCGCGAAACACTAAGTCCTAAAGTAGAAGGCCTGTTGTGACACCAGGACTGGAAAAGTTTCGCTGCCATTTGCTGAACCATTTACAGTCCACCTAAGGTGCGGCAATATGTTACCAGACAATGCAGGCCAGTTGCTGAGAAGATCTTCTCCTCCTCACAGTTTGTTCAGTATTTTTTTGCTAACGAAAAAGTAGTTCCAGCCCTTCGGCCTGATTATATGCCATTCTCCGAAGGACCTGCTTGGACTACAGCGGCCAAAACTAGTGAGAACGTACTTGCTAGTTCCGAAAAAGTAATATATAGTAGCAAGGATTGGCTAAATGCTTAAGAGCAAAGTAATCAGCGCAGCTATGGAAGCTTGAGCCATCAGAAAATACTTCTCTCTTCTGGCTCTCACTTACCACAGATTCTGAAATTACTTAAAGCAAAAATGTTTAAGCGACTTTCCGTACAAAATCTAGTACAGCAAAAACCCACATACAAAAATGTATAGGGGATATTAACTATTATGCAATTCTCAAATATATTAACCCTAAACTTATTGAAAACCTGACGCGTTCAACACTGAACACTGGCAGTTAGAGCAAGACTCTTGCATTGGAAAATGAAACTAGGTTCCGCGGATCCGTGGTATGAGTTTCATGAAGTGAGTTGAGGTGAGTTGAGTTAAGGTTAGGTAAGTTGAGGTGAATAAAGACGAGGTGAGCTGAGTTGAGGTGCGTTGGCGGGTGAGGTGAAATTAAGGGAGCTGAGGTGAGGTGAGTTGAGATGTGGTGAGTTGAGGCAAGGTGAGTTAGGGTGAGTTGAGATGAGGTGAGGTGTGATGAATTGAGTTTAGGTGAAGTGTAGCATTTTGAGTTTTTCGTCCTGCCAAAAAAAAAATTAAACTGAAAAATTTATTTTTATTTCTGAGTAAAAAAGAATGCTCGAGAAATAAGTTTTATTTTCTATAAAAAAAAAAAATAAAACGCAAAGAATATAGGTTATTTCTGATCAAAAAAATTACTTATACAATAATGCTGGTTTTTAATTTAAAAAACAGCTTGCAAAATAACCTATAGGCCTGGCTATTTAGGTTCTTAGCCATATTCTCTTGCATTTGCATTCTCGGTGCATTTGTAAATTTACAACAATAATATACAAACGGTTGCAATACTAGAAAGCACAAAATTTGCAAATGCAAATTCAACATTATTTGCATAAGATCCTGATCAGCCCTAATATTTTATAGCAAAAAATAACACTCGAAAATTTCGTTTTATTTTTGACAAAAAAAAATATACCTCAATGTATGATTGTATTTCCTGAGCAATAAAATAAAACACAAACATATATTTTTGTAATTGATCGCAAATTTTTAAATTACAAATGATTAAATATTATTATCTTTTTTGATAAAACTCATAATAATCCCTGATAAAAAGTCATATTTAATTAATCTTAATTTTAAATGAGTTCATTACAGGGAAAATTTTCGTAGTTTTTTGTGCTTAAAATGTAACATTTATTAGCTTCGCTAAAGTGTGGTTATACTGAACTCATGCATACATACATACATATTTAAAAGAACGGGGTTTTAGGAATATGAAGTTTTTAATACACTGATTCAAGATAAAATACTTCTTAAAATTTATCAAAAAAATAAAAATATTTGAAGAAAAATTTTGAGTTTTAATTTAGTTAATTTAACAAAATTTTCTTCAAAGAATTTTGGAATAGGTCTTTAAATATTTTTTTTATTAAATAACGCTTTAGTACATTTTTTGCTTTAGTACAAAATTTAATTGAAGCCATCTGTTAGTAAAATTACAATCAAAATTAATTTATTTATTTATTTAAAGGCTATAATTATGTTTCTACTGCATGCATATCGGATAATCTACCAGCAAGGTCAAGACTGCGCTGTAAAACTCAAAAAAGGTTTATAGTGCACTTCCTTAGCTTACAGCCATCGCTCCAATGTAATAAACTCAAGCATAAGCATATTACCTAGGTTCTTGTTATTTATGTAGATACTTAGTTTATAAGAAGACACAAATAAGAGAAAGCGTAATAATATATCAAATTGAGGATATTATGCAAGGATAATGTATGCAAAGAAACACATAAAACGAAATGAAAGCAAATGAAAGCAAATACGTTAACAAACAAAAGATGAATGTACGGCAATGTAAATATGACTTTATAGAATACAACAACTGTTTTTGCCTGTACATAGATACATACATATGCGATATGCGCTTAGAAGGCACACAAGTATATGTACTTAAATGTAATAATGGCCAGAATACGATGTAATTCAAATCTATGTAAATAAATACAGGAAAATCAACAGTAGCAGCAGCGACAATACCAACAAGGCCACACAATGGCTACACAAAAGCAATAAAGGCAAATGTAATGATACAAGTCCCAAACAAGTTGTTAAGTTTAAATGCTAAGCGAAAGGTAGCGAACGTGGCAGCACAGATATTCACTAGGATGTACCACATTTTAGGCAAAAAAATAAAAGTTCGCCCCTCCTGCCTGAGTCTCAAATATTTTTGAATGTTTTTGATTTTGGAAAAAAAAAACAAATTTTAAGCCGAACCTAGGGCTCGCTATTTAAATTTTTTCGGTGACTCCTACATTTGGTAATGAAAATATGTTTTTAAATAGTTCTAGTTTCAAAAAACTTCGTTGGCAAAAGTTTAATGATTTTTGCTATGTCCTGACAATGGGGTGGTAGGAACTGAGATCTGCTGGCTAAGTATTAGGAAAGGGATACTTGCGGTCAATGAACTTTGAAATATAAAAAAAAATATTCTCCTCAAAACAAGAAGAACGATATATTATACTTTAAGAGCCAGCTGTAATTACCGAAGATATGACGAAAAAGTAAAAAAAATACCTCTACGTTCGGCCTATGAAATAATTTTTTTTTTTTTAATTCTCTGGAAAAATCTCCGTTCTTTTCTGTTATTTATCTTCCGTTGAAAAATTTTTTTTTCAGAAAATTTAAAAACTCGAAAAAAATTCAGGAAATTTTAAAGTTCAAAATAAATTTTTTTTGCGTTCTCCGTTAATTGTGGTGACTGCATATTTTTTTTTTTTGAAATTGCGTGGAAAGAATTCCGTTCTTTTCCGTCATGTATTTTCCGGTGAAAAAAATATTTTTTACAGAAAATTTATAATTCGAAAAAAAAAATTCTAAAAATTTTAAAAGTTGGCAAAAAAAAAATCATAAAATAAAAGTT
>NW_016170289.1:0-16021 GCF_001687245.7 Rhagoletis zephyria
AATACCTCCAAAAATGTTTTTTTTTATGAATAAAAATAGTTTCTTAAACGGTTTAAGCTTAAAATTTGCATAAAAATATTAAAGAAAAAAATTTAAAAAATTTTAACCTAATCGTAATGATGATGCTGTTTTTTAACATTTTTCAAAGATTGGTATAAGAAAAACTTGAATAACTGAACCTAAACTCTTCCGATTTAGACTTAAGAGGTGTCATTGGAAAGGTATTTTCTCACCCTTTTCATTTATTTGCTAATAAAGTTATTCAAAGGATGGTAGAGAAAGGTAAGAGAAACGAACCTCATTGAAAGTTGAATTAAGATGTTTTGGTATTCGAAAAAAAAATTGGGACACGAATGACGTTTCTTTTGGCCAGAAATAAAAACGGTGTGAAAATACCTTTCTACTGAGATCCCGTAAGTCTAAATCAGACCATTTTTGGCCCAGTTATTCAAGTTTTTCGTAAATCAATCTCTGAAAAAAGTAAAAAAACAGCATCANTATTTTTGCTGGCAGTGTTCTCCATATAAAAGAAAATGGTCGCATATACTTTTGTATGGAAAAAACGTGAAACACCTTCAACAAAAAAAAAATCATTTTTGTGAGCTGTCTGGAAATGTTTTTTTAATGTTGGCTGTCGCTTCACCTGAACATTTGAAACCAAATTCCAAAGAATCGGCGAAAAATCGGCGAAAAAAGGCCGATGCCGATGCTCAATTTTGTGCCGATATTAGCCGATGCCGATGCCGATGCCGATTAATCGGTCGGACTCTACTTATAAGTACTCTAGGTTTCATGAAAAAAATATATAAGTACAAGATAACATTAAAATACAAGTCATATTTTTCATTGCTGTGAACTTGTTTCAAAACTTCTGTCTTTTCCTTAATATAATTGTAAAACTCTGTGCACGTCATTTTGAAAGTATTTAGGTACATATACTAATCATCAACTATTGCTTGTGCAAAGTTCAACTATCTCGAAATGTGACTATTTCACAAATTAAACCGGTGCACTGAGAGAAAGAAGTTTAGAATTAAAAAAGCGTGCTAAATTAAAAAAACACGCATATGAAAGAGCACCAACCCAACTCGTAATACCGATTTCTTTTTCATAATTAAGTTTAAAAAACATTTAAATTCCATGCTGGTTGTAATGGGAATTGAACCCTGACCCTCTGGAAATTAGCAAATTGTGGCAAGCATCTTCGCGCACTCAGCTACAGCCAGACATGTAAATGTGCATTTAAATGTTGAGTTTGAATCAATACCACGCGTGCGTGTTATGAAAGTATTATTTTTAAATACGAAAATTTTTAAACGATAATCAAAAAGAAAAGATTCATGTTTACTATGCGTTATTTCCCTCAGTGAATTCATAACATTTTTCTGAATATTACAACGCGTTCTTTCTCCTAGTGTAGAGATTTTTGAAATTTTATTAAAATTTGTGCAATCAAATCAAAAACCGGGACACTAAAACGAAACCCGGGACATTTTAAGGTTGGACCGGGACACCGGGACAAATAGTCTAAAACCGGGACATGTCCGGGAAAACCGGGTCGTCTGGCAGCCCTAATCCATAGCCATTTGTTTACATTCGTATGCATGTACATTAGAGTGGTCCAAATTTTGTATGGGGGAAAAAAGTCGTCGTAGAAAATGGGGCGCTCTCTTAGTTTTTGCATATTGGTATTTGTGGCAGTGATGGGCAAAATTGTATTTACTAAGTATTAAGTACTAAGTACAAAAGTATTTAGGTATTTGTGTTGTAGTAAATACCAAAGTAATACTTATTTAAGTATCGTGCTAGTATTTACTTATTTTCACAGCTCTAGTTAGTTAGTTTCACTTAACGACGCACCGCGTACAGAAGTACTTTGAGACTTTGGCTTCACTAACTACCGCGTACCAAAGTATTTAATGACTTTGCCTTCACTAAATACCGCGAACAAGAGTATCTATGTAGAGACTTTAGAAGTACTTAGTATTTAGAGCTTCACTAAATACTGGATACCAAACCACTAAGCAATTATGTCTTGATTAAATACTGAATACTTACATTAACTCAGTGTAAAAATAAAAAAAATCGGCATTTTCGAGACTTTCGTGACTATCTCGGGATTCTCGGTACTAGAAAATATCGAGACTTTTTGGACATTAGGCACTATTTCGGCATTCACGGGACAAATGGTGGGATTTTTGAAACTTTCGGGCATATTCCGGGATCTAGGAGACTACTTCGGGATTCTCGGGACTAATATCAGTATTTTTAGAACTTTCGGGACTATTTCGGCATTTTTGAAACTACTTCGGAGTTTTTGGGACTTTTCGGATTCTCGGGACTAATATCGGGATTTTTAGTACTTTCGGGACTATTCCGGCATTTTCAAGACTACTTCGGAGTTTCCGGGATTCTCTGGACTAATATCGGAACATATGGGGTTTTGGGGCTTTCGACATTTTCGAGACTACTTCGGTATTTTCGGGACTAATATTGCGATTTTTGGGTCTTTAGAGACTATTTCGGGTTTTCCGAGATTCTCGGGACTTATATAGGGATTTGTGGGTCTCTGGGTTAATTTCGGAATTCTCGAAACTACTTCGGAGATTTCGGGACTTTCGGGATTCCCGGGACTAATATCGGGATTTTGGGGATTATTTCGTGATTCTCGGAACTAATACCGGAATTTTTTAAGCTTTCGAGGATATTTTTTGGATTTCCGAAAATAGTTCAAGGTTTTCGGATTCTCGGGACAAATATTAGCATTTTTGGGTCTTCAGAGAGCATTTCGGGATATTTTCGAGACTACTTCGGGATTATCGGGACAAATATCGGAATTTTTCGTCTTTAGGGACTATTTCGGGAGATTTGAGACAACTTTTCGGGACTTTCGGGATCTGCGTTACTATTTCGGGGTAATGGGAATAAAATCGGGATTTTTGGACTTTAAGAACTACTTCGGAATCTTCGAGACTACTACGGCGTTTTCGGTATTCTCGGGATTTATGGGACTTTTCGGGATTTTCGGGACTTATATCGGGATCTTTGGGTCTTAAGAACTAATTCGGGATTCTAGAGATCACTTCGGAGTTTTCGGCACTTAAGGGATTCCCAGGACTAATATTGGGATTTTTGGTGACTATTTCGGAATTCTTGGGACTTATTCCGGGATTTTTCGGACTAATATTGACATTTTTGGGTCCCGAAAAGTCTCTAAAATCCCGAAGTAGTCTCTAAAGACACAAAAATCTCGATATAAGTCCCGATAATCGCGAAGTAGTCTCGAAAATCCTGAAATAGTCTCAAGAAACCCAAAAAAATTTTGATGTCAGTCTTGAGAATCTCGAAAATCCCGAAGTAGCCACTAAAGTCCTAAAAATCCTGATATTAGTCCCGAGAATCCCCAAAACTTCGTAATAGTCTCGAAAATCACGAAATAGTCCCGAAAGTCTCGAAAATGCCGAAGTAGTCGCGAAAACCTCGAAATAGTGCCGAAAGTCCAAAAAAATCCCAAATAATTCCGAAAATCTCAAAAATACCGATATGGATCCCGAGAATCGCGAAGCTGTCTCGAAAATCCAAAATATCTTCAAAAGTCGCGAAAATCCCGATATTAGTCACGAGAATCTTCAAAACTCCGAAGCAGTGTCCAAAATTTCTAAATGGTCCCGAAAGTTCCGGAAATCCCGATATTAGTCCCGAGAATCCTTAAAAGTCCGAGAATTACGAAATAGTTGCGGGAATCCCGAAATAGTTCCCAAATTGATATGTGGTGAGTTTAGGTGAGGTGTGATGAGTTTAAGGGAGGTGTGGTGAGTTAATTTGAGGTGAGGTGAAGTGAGCTGTGGTAAGGTATGTTGAGGTGAGTGTAACGCGGGTTGTTAATTTTTTAAATTTCTCCTAAATTGTACAGTATTTAGTTAATAGTATTTAGCCATCTACTAAATACGTTGGTACTTTAATGAAATTATTTTGCATGTCCAAAGTACCTGAGAACTTTGGCCCAGAGTATTTAGCGCCTGTTAAATACTTTCATTTTTGTACTTTAGTATCCAACAGCTTCTAAATACCGAAGTTTTTTCAATTTAATGTGTAACCGCTCCTAAATACCTAAGTATTTCTTACTAGGGTATTTAGTAGCTCCTAAATACCTGTTTTTTACTTGAATATTTAGACATTTCCAAATACTAAGTTTTTGAGTATATAAATAGTACCCAAACTGGTACTTTAAGTACAAAAGTATTAAGGTGTGCCCATCACTGATTTGGTGGTATATATGTATAATGTGACCAACTATTTCATAGCTCAAAGAAGTACAGGTTAGGTTGGGTTAAGTTAACGCCGCGACCCAATTACGAAATTTCGAATGCGGCTAATTTCGATCCCTGAGAGCTCAGAAGTGCGAGCCAAAATGCTTCCATATTAGCCTCGCGAAGGTTGGACAGTCTAAAAAAAGTATGGAGATGATTCCACTTCAACTTTCTCTTGACAGCTGATACAAAAGAATCAGTCGAAATTCCTAGTCTCACCGCATGAATACCAATTGCACAATGGCTTATCAGAACCTCCATCACTGTTTTAAAGTGCTCTTTAAAAACAGTTGCTGCAGCAGAGAAACGTCTTCTTTTGCTTTTATATTTCACAAAAGGACCCGGTTTCCTTAGACAAATAGCAGTACGTGCTGCGACAATTCTGTCTGCAATATCCGCAGGCGCCGTTTTCAACAAATGTTCGTAGGTGTGGTTCCTAATGCTCCGATAATTCCTGTTTTACAAGTGAAGCCTTCTCTTGTAAGTTCCAACAGACAAAGGCTCCTTAAAACAATATAGGCTTAAATCTGGTTTCCTAGAGCTAATGAATTAATTTATGCGAGAAACCCCACCTTTTGCCGGCAACTCTCCTAGAGCACTACAATGCAACCGACACCTTTCCTCAATGTTAGGCTTCAGGTAACCTTGATCCAGATCAAAAGGGTGTATAAAAGTCGGCCCTTAACCAAAAGTTCCACGTCATCTATATAGGCGATCACCCGACAACCCACTTTTTGTGGGCGGGCGGTATTAACCGGTCTTTTGAGCTCTTGAAAGAAAGTCACGAGGAATCGCGTTTCCTTATGTACAGGTCTATCAGTCTCTCTAGCGTTTTTAGGAAAAACAAGGAGACTGATAGGCCTAAAAACCTTAGGGGAAACATGAGAGCATATTCCGGCCTTCGTGATGAACGCAACACTACAAGCCTTGGGGATGTACCCGGTCCTCACGCAGTTCGCATAAATAGGATCCAACCAATTGCACGATACCTTCAGAGCCCTTTGCAGCCGCGCAAGTATGATGCCATCGGTTCCCGGCGACTTTAATGGTTTGATTGTCCAGAAGATCGGAGAAGTACAGGACCTGGGACTAGATTCTGTAACCAGTTAGCGACAATTTTCGAATCGCTATCGCACTTTTTGGCGCAAAACCATTTATACCACGCGTCAAAAAGTGCGATAGCGATCCGAAAATTGTCGCTAACTGGTTACAAAATCTCCCTCCTGAAGCAAAAAATATCGCAAAGAAGTACATTTGACTGTACTTCGAAGTACGAAGTACGAGAGCGAAAAAAGAAGTACTGTACTTCCGAAAGAAGTACGGTTGGTCACATTAGGTATATACCAACTTTCAGTTTTCTACTTATACCAATACAGGGTGATCAAGAACCTTGAAATGCGCTACTGAATCACTTTGTAACTGACAAAAATATTGATTATTTTTACAAAAAGCTAGTGTCGCCATGACAACTAAAGCTGGTAATATTTTTTCAGTTAATTTAAACTTGAAATGATCTTAAGTTGCTCAGCCAATTGTGTGGTTAATATATGTACAATATACTTCTAGAGTAATATAAACATTTCTTGAGAATCCTATAAATTTATACTCAGAAACGTAAAGTTTGGTGCCAGCAACTCTTTCGACAAGAGGACAAATTTGAAGGTGCCCCCAACCCTATCCCGGAAATTTTTTTTGGACCTCTCTAATGTATATAGGGTGTACACTAGGGTGTCCCGTCGAAATTTTTTTGAAGAGAAACTTCAAATGCAAACATCGATGTAATCAAAAAGCGACACAATTTTTTGCTCTCATTCCAAACGAAAACGCGACAGATGAAGGCAGCGGATGGCGGGGGTAGTTCGTCACGATTCAGGTTAAGATAAGGATTATGATCGAGATTGAAATTCAGATTAAGATTAAAATAACTACTCATTTGAATACAGAAAAATACTAATTAGAGATGGGCACGTG
Source organism: Rhagoletis zephyria (assembly GCF_001687245.7). NCBI lineage: Eukaryota > Metazoa > Arthropoda > Insecta > Diptera > Tephritidae > Rhagoletis > Rhagoletis zephyria. The sequence goes on from NW_016170289.1 coordinate 6,282, forward strand.
AGTGATTTGGGCTCATGTTAACTCACGCACACTGTCCAAAGTCTTTGAACATGGATACATATCTGCCTGAGTAATAACATTAAATATAGCAAGCACTTTTAAAAAATATGTATACAGTCGGCAATATGTTCAAACATCTTTGAACATGTGTGAATACATACATATGTACATACATCTGCTCAAGTAGCACGCTGGTGTATAACTTGGTGTAAATTTGTGGATTTTGGTACAATTAATCAGATTTATACCAAAATTCGTAAATTTTTTATATAAACACTGCACTAATCACTTTTTTTTATTAATATACTAGCAAATGCCTGGCTAGCTTCGCCTTATAAGATATTTTGCGTTAACCAATACAAAAATAGTGTTGCTATGCACAAACGGTTTGTAATGTAAAAATTATTAGTTTAGGTCGAAAGGACTGAAGAGCAGAACCTTGCTTACTCATAGGCCAAGAATAATAGCGCTGAGATAACATTTGGTTAAGTACTAATCTCCTTCGATGCCATGAGCTCTTATTTCCACCTGTGAGATATCTGCAAGAATTGCAAGGTTTGCCGAGAGTGCGTAATCTTCTTCTATGTATAATCCTGCTGTTCCACAGGATGAAAGAGTTTTCCCGTTCAGACGGGGTCATTGATATTCCCACCGTGTTCTTTCTAATTCAGCACACTTCTTCTTGATATACCGATGACCCGTTGATGTTTCTAAGATATCTGTGGAACTTAAATAATTTTGCGCATCTTTGTATGCATACTTAGTGAATGGGGCTTTATTAAGTCATCTAAAATGTAAATTTGTAGAGGGACATCTAAATATCGTGACTTCAGCGCCATCTATCTTTTCGGGTCCATTTTTTTTGCAGAAGAGCTTCTTATCATAAAGTTTATACCCTTTAATCCAGGTCATACGATAAAGACGGGTTCTCTAAATATCTCTACTCCGGCGCCATATGTCGGCACCATTTTTTGCAAAAGTTTATTTTATGATGCAGAGCTGAAGTTCAACTTCATGTGACGTATGATTCCGAAGTTAAGGCTGATTAAAAATTTCACTCCTATTGGATGTGCCACGCCCTTTTCATAAAAGTATATCTACTTTATAATAAGCATATACCATAGATATGTATGTCAACACACCAAATTTCAAAGTCATGTGACTTACGGTTCCGAAGATATAGCTGATTAAAAATGTCACGCCAGTAGGAGGTGCTACGCCCCCTTGTCAGATCTCTCTCTATACCAGTTAAAGCCCCTGGAAAATCAATTCAGTAGCTCCGGAGATTAGTTAGTTCAAACAGACAAACAATCTACAGTTTTATTGTAGTATAGATAGATAGATAGATAAATAGGTATGGATACTTTACTTTAAACATCTATCATAGATCTGCCTTCACACAAACTCATTCATATATACCTTACAATAAGCGCCTACCATAAATATGTCTTCATACTAAATTTCAAATTCATATGATTCCGAAGTTATGGCTAATTAAAAATTTCACAAGATGAGCCACGCCCTTTTTACAAGAGAATATCTACTTTGCAATAAGCATCTACCATAGATATGTATGTCAACACACCAAATTTCAAATTCCTGTGACATACGGTTTCGAAGTTATAGCCGATTAAAAATATCACGCCTATAGGAGCTGCCACCCCCTTCTCAGATATCATTTTTGTATAGCCTAGGTGACGTTCAAGGTAACCCTCTATATACCAGTTAAAGCCCCATGAAAATCCATTGAGGAGTTCCGGAGATTAGTGAGTTCAAACAGACAAACAATCTACAGTTTTGTTATAGTATAGATTATTATAGTATAGATCATCCCTTCTTCATAAGCGAATGAACATATTTTTTTACTAAATATTTAACAATTAATACTTATAAAAGTGAAAATATGCAATAAAAAATCGTGCGTTTCACTGTTTGCGTTTTCAGTTTCTTTTCGACATTTTTTCGTGTTATGTGATAGCACCGAAAGGAAAAAGTGAGGTTGAATTAGACTTTTTTTGCAACTTTAACAACTAATTACTTAAAAACTATAAGCCTCCGGAGGAAGGGACCTTCAGATTTAAAATCAAGGGGACCTCCTCTACACCCCCCCCATTCCCCTTTTTTTCGACGCCTGGTCCATTATTGGAAAATTTTCCCATCAATGCTATTGATTTGCGAAAGTCACTCGCACTATCTCTGCAGAGAATTACAGAATGCCTCCAATCGCATTACATACAGAACGTCACTGCCCGTCCCTAAAATTGAGGCGCTAAGCGTTGCGTTTTCCAATGCCAACGCGCGCTATACTCGATTAAACACGGCGTTATTTTTGACCTTTTCTCATTTGGTGTAACACATTCTGCCTTATCCTGGAAACCAAGAGTGAAAAGTGAACCGGTTCGGGGGAAAATGAAACTCATGATAAGGCTGATCACAGGAGCGATTTTGATGAAATTTTCGCAATTTGTTAAAATATATGTGGAGCATGTTAAGGTGAACTCTAATCCCCAGTTAAACATCGTTACCGACATTACAGACTCTATGCATATGACATAGTGCCGGTAACGATTTTCAACTGGGGATAAGAGTTAGTCTTTTCCTTTGAACTTCGGACTACAACCTGTGGAACTGTCTAACTACAATTTTACTCTCTCATGTGAGAGTAAAAGGAGAACAGAACGGGAACGCAAAAAGCACTATTTCCTGTAAAAACGTCAGTCGGTTTGTTTACATGTCATTTGTACGACACTAATTTGGGTGAAATATCAATAACTAATTATTAAAATCTATACATATTCAAACATTTCGTTGTTTACTTCCATTTTTTACAAATATAAGGTTCTTTTCTTGCACCGCTTTCTGTTTTGTTTGCACATTCAAATCAGCTCATCGTTTGACACTTTTCATGAAAAAAAACTCCGGACTAAATCCTGTAACTTAAGTCAGAATTCTGACTAGGAACAGTTGCTCAGTTACTCTCTCAAAAGTGTTCCCACTTACAGGTTTTATGTCAATAGGAACGACTACCTGTAAGTTCTGACTAAATCCTGTAAACCGGACTGCTATTGGAACAGACTAAGTAATAGCCCAGTTATGGATACTTTGCACTGCTATACCGTTTTTACGAAAAATCAAAACCCAACAGACTTCTACATGTGAAGTGCTCAGCAATGCCAACTCCCCTAGGGCTAATACCCCGAAATTCCTGAAAAAATTCCCCTATTCTTGATGAAATTCCCCCAAGCACTTCATGCTCATTTTTTATAAAAAAAAAAAAAAAAATATCATTAATTGTGATATAAGTATGTAATAAGGACAGTCTGTTTAACATTTCATGTTTATAATATAAAAAGCTAATTCGATAGCTTGGTGGCGAAAACGAAACGAGAAAAGAGAGTGTCAAACGAAAACGTGAAAAATGTCGCTATGCGCAGTTGCAATTTCTTTAATATTCACGCGGTTGCACGAGGCAATTACGTAATGTTTAAAACCCGTGATACAAAATGGGAGATTGTTTTCACAATTTGTAATTTATAAATGCAATTTTATTCTCAATTGGAATGTTTTATTCAAAATCGTTTGTATATTGAATTCCCCAAAATTTAAAATCATTTTCCGATTCCCCGAGAAATTCAAATTCCACCAAATCGGGGAATTCTTTCCCGGTTGGCATCACTGGAAGTGCTATGCGTTGGGTAACCGCTTACGCCGTGGTTACGCCACCAATTTCGATTGGCAATCACCGTGCAATTGTTGTTGTGCACAGCACGGAGTGAGAGAATTTTCGAAATCGAACAGCAAGCACGATTTGCTGGGTGAACCGAACAGCCAGCACGCCAATTTTTCAGGGTGGCAATACGCTATTTTGCGAAAAAGTATTAGTATTAAATATAAGAAATCTAGTAAAAAATATTTTTTATTATTATAAAGTAGATATTAAAAAAAATATTATTACAAAAATTAAATATTAAAGAAAGAAAAAATATTAAGTTGTTCTTCCATTTTTCATTTTCCGACTTCAATTTTGATGCATTTTTAGTTGCATTTTTACTTCAGTGCTGCCATTGTGTGCGAAATTGTATGAAATGGAAAAAGGCATTTCTTAAGAAGCAACCCTGTGCTCGCCAATCAGCAAAACAGAGCGTAACCACTTCTCACCAATCACCGACATTTTTATCTTTTGATTGCCAATTAAAATTGATGGCATAACCACGGCCTTACACGCAAAGCTCATTTAACAGATTCCTTATGTGACAACTCTCAAGCAACGACAAGTATGCTATTAACCAGAGATCGTTTAAACGGCCCTAGGCTATTTGCTATTCGATAAATAGATCCACAGTTATGGTTAAAAATGAGTCCACTACTTTTTTGCCCATATAATACCCCATATAAGGAAAAACAACAATAAATACAACTTCCAAAAATAAGAACAAACAACAAAGAGGAGGTACACATACATATGGGAAAAGACAATAACAAATAAAATATTTTTTTTTTCAGATTCTTTCTCTATTAGCTCCGGATGATTTATGAAATATGTATTACAATTTGGATATTATCTAGGTTACAATTTGGATATGAGGTTTAAGAATGCTTCATGAAAAATATTTTGAAGAGGATTGCCGCAAGTTTAAAAATTTTAATTCCATTAAACTGATAAGATAAATAACATATTACTACACTACATATGGGTATCAAAGTAAAGCGATTTTTTGAGGAGTGTTGCCATCTGATTGAAAAATTTANCGACAAGTATGCTATTAACCAGAGATCGTTTAAACGGCCCTAGGCTATTTGCTATTCGATAAATAGATCCACAGTTATGGTTAAAAATGAGTCCACTACTTTTTTGCCCATATAATACCCCATATAAGGAAAAACAACAATAAATACAACTTCCAAAAATAAGAACAAACAACAAAGAGGAGGTACACATACATATGGGAAAAGACAATAACAAATAAAATATTTTTTTTTTCAGATTCTTTCTCTATTAGCTCCGGATGATTTATGAAATATGTATTACAATTTGGATATTATCTAGGTTACAATTTGGATATGAGGTTTAAGAATGCTTCATGAAAAATATTTTGAAGAGGATTGCCGCAAGTTTAAAAATTTTAATTCCATTAAACTGATAAGATAAATAACATATTACTACACTACATATGGGTATCAAAGTAAAGCGATTTTTTGAGGAGTGTTGCCATCTGATTGAAAAATTTAATTCAATTAAATTGGCAAGGTAAATGAAATGTTTCTAGAAGAGTGTCAAAATAAAGTGGTTTAAGAAAGCTTAGGACCGGTTTTTCAATGGCTTGGTATCACTACCTCGCAGTTGAAAATCATTATCGACGTCGTTGTATTTAACCGGCGCGGTGTCCTGAACCGAAAATAAATGGAACATCCTTACAAATCTACACTTTTTCCAAGAGTACTTCCCGCTTATAAGCGTCATAAAAAATGCACAACTTTCGATGCTTATAACCAGGGCCGAAGAAAATAAGCAAGAAAAAATCCATTTTAAGCGCCTAGATAAGCACTAAAATATTGGTAAGTATGCCTGCAAATATGCTCGCAAGACAACAAAATTTAGTGTCCAGTTTAATGTTTTTTTATGCAGTATTCTAAAGATTGAAAAATTACAATGGGTAATCAAGTGTTGCTTGATATTCTCAAATAATAGACATCAGCTCTGGTCGTTTTAATTTTTTTAAATATTCGTTATTCTTAATTTGAGATAAATTGTTTTTAAGCTTTGCAATAACACCAATGCCCTCCCGTAGAGACAAACCATTGGTTTCAAATTTTTTACCCGAGCTGAAATACAATTGAAGTTACGGGCTAATAAAAATCAAATCTGTTTGTATGTTATAGAGGTTATTCACGCTTGCATGGTTATTATATTATCTGGTTAAAAATTATTATTGTGTAGTGTATTTTATTGTTGGAAACTGAATAAAAAATATAACCACATAGGCTGATAACTGGGCAAGCGTGAAAAACCTCATTATTTGTAAACATTTCGACGAATAAATAAACGCCAAAGAAGCACGAAGTTCATAAGAAGTTTGCAACGCTTTCTACAAGGTACCCTTGTTTTCAACTGAAATATATGCTAGTTCCATTATTTCGGATGGAAAATTATCAGATGTCAAAACTAGGGTTGTCAACCATACTATAATATATAGTATTGTACTATTTTTCCGCTCGGCGTACTATATACTGTTGGAAAAAAATATAGTACGCAGTAATACTATATTTCTTCAATTATAAATATAAATATATTTCAGTAATTTGCACGAAAAATGTGTATTAAAATGTATGACCTTTATACTGAAATAACAATATTAAATGAAATATTCTTTGAAGTAAAATGTCATTGTGAGTTTATAATGAAAAAAGGTAACATAATTTTAAAAACACTGAGAAAGAATTAAAAAAAGTTTACTTAAAATAATTTCTCTATTCCAACAACTTCGGCATTCACCGGAAGGTGGAAAATCACTTAAAAATCGTTTTTACTTTTTCTTTTAAATAAAATACTATATATATTCGGAGTGTACTATATTATATATATAAATATTTTAGAAAATGTTGGCAACCCTAATCAAAACTCCTTGGACACTGCTATTCACACACACGAAATAATAGCACTGATCCAATACTTTTCGTGTGAAATCCTGTAAAAATGTCAAACAGTAAAATCACTCTCTGAAGTGAGAGTAAAAAGTGAGTAACAACAAAAAGTACGGGAACAAAAAAAGCATTTTTCCGTGAGCAACCAGTGATCGCTTGACACTTTTCAAGATTTTAGCCGACGGCGCTTTTCCCATAAAAATCAATACTTCGATAAATAACTAAGTTAACATTTTTATTACAAAATCTCTCCATTTTAGACTGAATCGTTTTTTTTTTTTTCAATACATCGATATTTAATTAAAAAAAATAAATTACAATGCCCGTTTTTATTGTTTCTCGTTTTCAGTGCTTTTTTTTTGGCATTTTTTGTTGTGTGGCAGCACCGACATTTTAGTTCAATTGGTTTACAAAGCAAAAAGTGAGGTTGAAGTTGACATTTTTTGCGATTTCAAATTCAATTTTCATAAAAACTGTAAGCCTCCGGAGGGTGGGATTTTCAGATTTACAATCACAAAAAGCCGCTCTAAACCCCCTTATTTTTGTTTTTTTAAAAGCCGGGTTCCGTACAGGAAAATTTTCCCATAATATGAGAAGGGAAGGTGCAGATTGGAAACTAGTCCTTTCCAACTGCCCTAACAATATGGCCTGGAGCTTGCCTGTTCAGACCACTTGCCTAATTTTCCTGCTCTGCCGCATGATTGGGAACTTCAATTGCGTTTTCTGGGAATTTTCGACCTTGTACTCGATTTTTCAAATAAATTGAAGTGGACGGTCGGAACTTTTTGGAGGGGCCAATTGCATATGTTTATTCATGCGGCCTAATATAGACATATGTAATATAATATATATAGTTTTTGTATACATAATTTTATATTTAATTGATAATTTTTGCAATAAGAACATTACAATGCATATACGTATGTACGAATATCATAGTTGTATTATTAAGTCGTAAGACTGTAACAAATAAATAAAATAAATAAATAAATATTGTTTTGGTTTTGTTATCGATATTGGTTAGGTTTTGTTATAGGTTACTTACCGATTTTGTTATCAATTAGTTATCGATTTTGTTATCGATTATTTATCGACTTTGTTATCCACATTTTGATCGAGCTTGTTATCGATATTTCTATCTATTTGGTTGCCGATATTGTCATCGATTTTGTTATCGATATTGTTATCGATTATTTATCGATTTTGTTATCAATTATTTATCGACTATTAATAGATTTTGTTGTCGATGTTTTTATCGATATTTTTATCGATTTTGGTATCGATATTGTTAAGTTTTGATATCAGTTATTTATCGATTTCTTATCGACTTTGTTATCGATTATTTATCGATTTTGTTGTCGATATTTCTATCGACATTTTCATCGATGTTTGTTATCGATTTTGTTTTATCGAATATTTATTTATTTTGTTATCGATTTTGTTATCGATGTTTTTATCGATTTTGTAATCGATTTTGCTATCAATAGTATTATCGATTTTGCTGTCGAAGTTTTTATCAAATTTGTCATCGATTTTATTACCGATATTTTTATTGGGTTTGTTATCGATATTTTGTTGGATGTTGCTATCGATTTTGTTATCGATAGNTTTGTTATCGATGTTTTTATCGATTTTGTAATCGATTTTGCTATCAATAGTATTATCGATTTTGCTGTCGAAGTTTTTATCAAATTTGTCATCGATTTTATTACCGATATTTTTATTGGGTTTGTTATCGATATTTTGTTGGATGTTGCTATCGATTTTGTTATCGATAGAGTATAAAGATAAAAATGAAGATGAAGGAAAACAGAATAACATAAATGTTATTAAAATGAACAGCGGTAGAGGTAGGGATCTAGATAGAAAAAGAGAAAAAATATAACCTTAAGCAAAAGCAGATGTATATATATGTACAAGTGTATGTATATTGGTTATGAGCAGTGTTGCCGCCTCTCAAAGAACTTTCCAACCAAGATTAGACGAAAAAGTTACCAAATGTAAGGAAAAGTAACCTTCTTTTTATTAGAAAAGAAAATAAAATTTTTTTTGCAATTTTGAAAAGTATATCCTTTTAAGGCTGAAAATACATGAAATACACTCATTAGNAAAAGAATTGTTTTACGTTCGGATTTTTTTCAATTTGAAGATGAAACCAAAGACGATATCTACGAGCCAAATTGATGAGTATTATGTCAATTTATTTCTTTAGCTTTCGGTGCTAATATTGCACCCTCATCAGAATTATAAAAAATCTGTGCTAATATATATGTGTGTTTAACGCAAATTAAGCTGCGGCACCATGGATTGTCCATCGTATTATACACACATATATGTATCCGCAACTTGGTCAAATTGGCGGTATGTTTACCCTGTAGCACAGATTTTTTATAATTCTGATGAGGGTGCAATATTAGCACCGAAAGCTAAAGAAATACTTTTTTTTTGTTTGCGGGACCCCGCATTTGCGGGATTGGATTCCCTAGTGCAAACCTTTTACGAAAATGGTTACGAAATAAATTGCTATTAGCTCTGATCCAGTACTCCATGAACTTACAGATTTTTACACGAACTTGCAGGAAGTTACAGGAAAATGGATCCCGTACTCCGATCGGCTAAAATCTTGAAAAGTGACAAGCGATCACTGGTTGCTCAGGGAAAAATGCTTTTTTTGTTCCCGTACTTTTTGTTGTTACTCACTTTTTACTCTCACTTCAGAGAGTGATTTTGCTGTTTGACATTGTTACAGGATTTCACACGAAAAGTATTGGATCAGAGCTATTATCTCGTGTGTGTGAATAGCAGTGTCCAAGGAGTTTTGATTAGGGTTGCCAACATTTTCTAAAATATTTATAGTACTTTTTAAAATAAAATGGAAAGAAACAATATAGGAAAAGCGCCGCAGGCGAAAATTTTTAATAAAACATCGCGCGATTTTTTATTAAAAATTTTCATTATTTATCGAAGTATTGATTTTTATGGGAAAAGCGCCGCAGCCGAAAATTTTTAATAAAAAATCGCGTGATGCATGCACCTCAACAGCTCCTCACCGCCGTACTTGAACAGCTCGGCTGGCAGGCCGTCAGCTCCAGCAGCTT
>NW_016170290.1:0-12442 GCF_001687245.7 Rhagoletis zephyria
TACCATTTACATACATACTCTGCAATACTAGAAACCCGGCACAACTGGGCGTATGAGTAACTATAGCGCATGTAAGCAGTTTCAAGGATATGGCGGTCCGTATTATGGTTTGAAATCGGGAAATCTGAGCATAATTTTGGTATTTTGGTAAAAATATACTTAAATTTTTGGTCTCTTAAAGCCGAACATAAGTTTATGGCAATCTTAATGCTAGACCAATAAACTCACGCATCTAAATAAACCCGTTAACGTGTCCACAATTTACAGTTTTACGCAGTTTTCGTTATTTAAGTTTTACTTACTATCTAACTTTTCAGTGCTAATTTTGTCTGTCCAATTATATGGAAGCGTATAAATTAATGACCAGTTTCTTGATGACTAAACATTTATGTTAAACTTTTAAATTTCCAAATTTATCTAACCCCATTAAATTTCCAAAATATTTTAAATGGCGATATGGTAATGTCCATTTTTTAATGGCAAAAATTGAAATTTTTCTCTCTCAAAAATTATACATACTGGCACTATGATCAGTTAAAAAAAAATAGGGAATTTTCAAAAAACCGAAAAGGTAAGTCCCATTTCATTTCCTCACATGTGAAAATAAATTTAAGAAAAGAAAATGCATGCCTAGTTTTTAATGAACAAACATTTATGCTTAATTTTTAGTTTCTCAAATTTATGCATCATTTTTTAGTTATCAAATTTTATGTTCAATTTTTAATGACCATAAATTTATGTCCACTTTTTAATATTTAACCGTTAATTTTTTTAATAACCAAAAAAATTTGTGGGTAAGTTTTAAGTTAACAAAAGCTTATATAGAGTTTTATAATTTCATTTATGAAAACTTAACTAAATAATAAAAGAAATGCATGTCCAGTTTTTCAATGGCCTATTTTTTAGTACTCAAATTGATGACTCATTTTATATTAAAAATTTTTTGTTTCCAGTTTTTAATCACCATGAATTATTTCTCTTTTTTATGGTTAATTAATTTTTTTTAACAATCCAGCAACTATGTGTACTTTTTAAATTACTAAAATTTTATATAAAGTTTTTGTATTGCAAACATAATTTATGTCTACTGCTGAAATAACCAAAATTGTATGTTCACTTTCCAGGTGACCCAAATGTATAGTAAGTTATGAAACGGCAAAAAATATGTTCAATTTTTACTTTTAGTATTTTAGTGGCCAACCATTTATGGCCTTTTTTTAGTTACAAGAATTTATGTCCATTGCGTAATGACCATGAATTTATGTCTGCTTTTTTAACGATCTATAATTACAATTTTTCAAGTGAGGACTTTTAAAAAATAAACTTCTTATGTCCATGTATATTTTATACTTTTTGATTGCCAAAAAATATGTCCAATTTTAATGGCCAACAATGTGTGTCTGATATTTTGAGTAACCCAATTTTATAATCAGATTTTAAGCATACATTTTTGGCCAATTTTTAAACGAACAAAAATTTATATCAATTGTTTACCTTCATGCTTTCAAATGAAATGAAATGCATGCCATATATAGAACCCTAACCGCCACAGAACGTTCAAAACTTTATTTTTGATGCTAAAATGTTCCTAGAGCATCTAGATGCATCTCTGCATCAGAAATATCATTTTGAAAAAAATTCCGCCTACGTCTTTTTGGCGGTTAGAGCTCGATATGTATACGCAAAAAAAAAACAATATTAGGCGTACGCCTTCCTTAAACGTACACTTTAAAACTTTGAATAAAATTTTTAATGGTTTAACACAGTTTTGAAAAAATCATCCCGAAGCTAACGTTGCCTCAAAGAAGTTGGCTAATATGAAATATTACTCAGCTGGCATTCCGCTCAAGGAAGTACTGAAAATTGAATTATGTGCTTTTCTTTTTTGCTTTAGTAGCTATAACATATAAAGCAAAAAACAACATAGCCTTACACTGAGGGGAAAAAAATATTAAAATCAAACAGGAACGTAATTTATGTAACTATAAACGTCAATAAAGTACTGTATATTGGTAAATTTTAGTAGGTCAAAGTGCAAATTTCAAGACGCTAGAAATTCGCGTTCATTTTTAATAATTTTTTAGGCTGACGGTGTTGTGATTTTCTTCCATATAAAAATGCTCGACATCTTCGTTTGTATGGGGGAAAATGCCTAGTATCAACAGCAAAAAAAAAATATTAAAACTCAACGAGATTTTCTAGCCTTTTGAAATTTGCACTTACCTACTTAAATTTATTGAGCTAAAAACTGCATAAACAACATTTTTCTAAAAATTCTTAAAAATTAAAAGTTTAATATTTTTGGGTACAAATGTTAAAGTTTGTGGAATTTTCATAATTTTTGTACTAAGTTTGAAATCTGGACTTATGTTGCGCTGCTTAGGTAAGGTGTTAAACTTTTATAAAAAAATATAAACATTAAATAAACAAAATTAGTTAAAATTTAATATGACTTAATCACCTGACCACAAGTGTACATACTCAAATGTNGGTGTTAAACTTTTATAAAAAAATATAAACATTAAATAAACAAAATTAGTCAAAATTTAATATGACTTAATCACCTGACCACAAGTGTACATACTCAAATGTAGACCCTGCAAAAATCGTTGGACCATGTAGTCTATTTGTGGTATATTGGAGTACTTACAAAAGTGTTCCTCTGTCATGCTGTAGCGGACCAACTCGTGTCTCTGTGCCAGCTTATTGTTTGTTACCCGATCAATGCTCGTGTTTTAATGAAATGTGATTGAAGTTGAGCATTTGAAAGCACATTTGCATGTCTGGCTGTAGCTGAACGTGTAGAGATGCTCGCTGTTAGTTGTTAGCTTCCAGCATGTTCGGGCTCGAATGCCGTCAGAGGCAACATGTAATTTTTAATTTTTGTTTTTGGTTTTATTAATTCCGAAAAAAGCATCTGAGAAGTGAAGAACAAAAGCGTGTACAAACAAAAAAATATAACAACAATGTCATTGTTAATATGTTGGAGTAGTTTTGTGCTACTCTGATATAATGCAGAGATGGAGTATATGGTCCTGCCCTGGGACATCGCAATGTTAATTGGATCATATTTTTTATATGAATTGTGGTTAATTTTGGAATACTCCTTGGTCCTTAGGGAGTACTCTTTACACGCATGCATGGAGTAGTCGCGATTTTTGCAGGGGATATTCAAATACATGCGTGCTAAATTTTGGTACGCAAATATTTTTAAATAAAAACATTTTTAAACGATAATCAAATCAAAAGTCTTAATTTTCACAATGCATTATTTCCCTCAGTGTACGTCCGCCTTGCCGCACATAATTCGCAGCTGAGCTGACAGTTAAGTTGTGGCGCGTGCACTGCTGGAATTTCATTTTAATAGGCTTTAACGAAAATCAGCCGACACCAATGGCACTTTGAGCAGCAAAATCTGCACAAAATGTAGTCTAATGAAAATATGGCAACAGCGAAGATATCTGAATGCTTATGTATGTATGTACGTATGTATACATTGGTTGTACATAAATATGCACACCGTGCTTCTTTGAGCTTGCTTTAGTAGGTATTTATACTTATGTACATAAAACGATGTGCCTTGCAGGCTGTGCACGTACATATGTTTATATGCATGTAATCAGGCAGAAGGGAAATGAAAGTTGAAATGCAAAGCAGCCCTTCAGGCGCCAAAACAATATTAAAAAGAAAAACGATATACGAATATACGCGTACAAGCCTACACTTACATATGTACATACACCCATACAAAATTGAATGTATTTGATCATTAAACTCAATATTAAGGCTTTAACTGTCAAAAGCAAATTAATGAATGGTGGTTGGGGAAAGAAATATGTACATGGAATAAGGAAAATAAGGCAGCTTGTTGACTTTCCCGAAATGAGCTTGATGAGCAACAGTAAACAGCAGCAAGAACTAAAATGTCATTAGATAATTGCGTATCTGTGTTTGCATGAGTAGGCGGGCAAGCGTGTGTGTGTGTGTGTGTGTGTGTGTGTGTGTGTGTGTGTGTGTAGCGTTAAGTTTGCTATAGCGAATGCCTACAAAATCTGTTTTACTTTTGTTTGCTTTGCCTTGCTTTGCTTTACTTTTACGCGCAAACATTTGCCGAACGGGTGAGATTTTGAGCGGCAGCTTGGCTTGGTGACAGGTTATTAAGAAGACGTCATGCCGGATAATGCAGAGGCGCTCACATGTCTACAAAAAAAAAGAAAACAGAAAAACAAAGAGACGACAAAGCAATCTAAATATTTTGCCGCTTACAATTACAAAGCTAGAATGGAGTAAAAGTGAATGTATGTAGGTATTATTGTTGCATAGCGGGTGAGCAGTGGTTTGACGCAAGAGAAAATAATCGCGCAGCAGGCGAATTGAAAAATCTTCTTACTGAAATGTGTTCGCAATAACGTGAGAAAATTCTTCAGGGGCAACAAATAACCTAAGCTGAAGTGTAATGCTTACGAACAAGCGCACAAAATTGCAAGCATAACTACAAACATGGCAGGGAAGCCTTGATAATACGAAGGTGAAGGTGTTGAACAAAGAATATCAAAACCGCAATACAAGGGAAGATTAAATCATATAAAATTAGTGCTTGGAATTTTTTTACGATAAACATGCAAGATCTTGGTCCCCCTGCTGGTTTCTGCACCTTCACCTTAAATTTAGGTATCTTGATCCCTAAGATACCGCTATTGCTCAATCACGGCTCCTGGATTTGGACTACGTCGGCTCCATCTTGCTCAAGGTAGATGAGGAGATTCGCAGACGCCGCCTTAGAGTGTTGGAGCTGTATTTGGGGGATCTTCATCCTCCAAAGTCTTCTCTAGCCATGCCAATTCCACGTCCTCCTTAACCAAGGCTAAGAACCTCTCTTCCTCCACCCTGTCATACAACCGTCTGATGTTGATGACAGATTCCTCGGTTGGGAAAGCATACCCAACATTTTCGGCATATGATATGACGGATTCTCCCTCTATGTTCATGGGGTTGTTTTTCGCCTCGGGCTCACCCAACAGCAGCACCTCCGAAAGTTGAGAGCCATCACCCTGGCGTCGAATTGGTTGACCCTTAAGCTATCCCTTTTGAAAACATAAGACTCAGCTCGGACTCAGCACTTGCCGATTGCGATTCTTCACACCCCTCAAATCTGACAACGGTTTAGTTGTGCGCGGGCAGCTGCAGGTTGCAGTAACAGAGGATTGCCTCTATCTCCTCTGGTATGTAGGGCTCAGAGGGGATCGAGACACACGCACGCAGGCGGGCAGGAAGATCCTTTTCCTCCACGGCTTCTAGCTGGGCTGGCAGCCTTGTACTTGGTCGCCGACCATTCGTCGGCGCAGACATCTCTCTTATGGATGCCATGATGACATCCAATATCTTCGCATCTTGGTGATGGGCTAGAGCTTCCTCTGATCACCATTGGGAAAACAGAGTAGCTGACTGTTGCCACACGCCTCGAGTTATCCCTAGATATGGCGCCATCTTTCCTGATTCGATCAATGACCCCCAGGGTGCGCTCGCATCTCCTTTAGTCGGACCCTTTGTTCCCCCAGCGAACCGCATAGCGCACCTTTACTCCACTCGAGTGCTTTAGCATGATGCGCAGCTAGCTGAGAAACATTGAGGATCAACCGGGAAAACTATCTTAGGAGCCCGAACTTGCGATTCCGTGAAGTACCCCCTTAACCGCTCGCTCAACCATTGTCAAAAGACTCACACAGCGGCCAGTTCCGGCACTCCTGCCCTTTCGTTTAATTTTTTATAGCAGAACTCTAACCACCAACAAATTCAAATTACATTATGTAGGGACTTTTGAGTCGATTCTTCATTGTATATGAATAGGCTTTTTCTAGTGGGACTTTAGCCATAAATATTTTTAGAAGTTTTTCATGCTCAAAACTTATTTATGACATCTTTGGAGAATTTTGGTATGGAAAATTTATCAACAATGGGGGTTTTTAAGGGACACTACAAAAAATGTTGATATTGAGATTTTAGTTTTATTTAGGTTCATTATATCAAGGTTGTGTAAAGAAGTTCACAAGCACACACATGCATTAGAGTGGTGCGAAAAACAGGGAGTGGTGCGGAAGTATTGTTTGATCCCGATTGCAAAGTGCAGGTAGGTACTAAAAAAGTAGCGTTGATTTTTGGCAAGTTTTTGTGGATAGAGTCACGCATTTTCCTTCACATAAAAAAAAATCGAACATATGTACTTTCTAAACGAAAACTGCTTGTCATTCTCAACAAACAAAACAAATGCAAAAAATATTTTTTAATGTACAAAAGAACCATAATTTTAGAGATTTTTCAAAACTTAAGGCCCTTGGAGGAACCGTAAATATTATTTGATCGAAAAACGGTTCAACACGGTTCAATGTGATCATGTTATGCAACTTTTCTGCACTATTGGAATTCGAAATCGGACAAAAAATCTTTTTCACTCGACCCTATTTGCATGTAACAAAAGCAGCAATAGCAGTGAGGAGCAGAAGTTATGTAAATAATAGGCACTTAGAAATTTTCTTAAAATTCGTAACAATTTTTAATATCGCTTAAGGTGTTTAATTACTTACATATGTTTGTCTGTGTGGGTATTCGCTAAAGCCAATAGCACGTACGTAATTTAATGTTCGTATACATATATAAGTTGAAAAATATGTTTCACTGGTGGTTAACTTTGTAAAATTCGTAAGTACCGTGCAACTCTGACAGCCTACGCCACAACATTTTAACAGCTCACGACAATATATGCATGTACGAGTATGTACATAATACCACACGTGCTTTGGCAGCTTAATTTTGTAATCGAGTAGATACACACAAACTTATTTATGTACATTCGTGAAGGTGTTGTATACACCCAACCATCATTTAGATATTTACTTACATTCTTAATATGTGTGCAGAATCAGGTAGGCATATTTCAAAATACTTTTTAATACAACAAGAGCTGTATTAAGTATGTTAAATATCTGTGGTGTCTGGTTACTTAGGATTATAATTCCATGTTTGAATTTGTGTTGTTTTTTTAATAAAACAAATTGTATACATAAAAGAAATGTGAGCTTTGCTGTACGTAATAGCGCTCATATCACTCTTAGCATCCTCCAACAACTTTAGGTATTTATTTATGTTTATAAACAAACAGCGACAGGTATGTATTAGAGAATTCGATACGATTTCATAAAAAGGTAATATATTACTAATTGCCTATGCCGATGCCGATTCGGCGAGCACACGCTACGCAGACATGGACTTAGTGCATCAAGTTTCAAGGTTCTTCTTTTCTCATCCCACTAAATTGTAGTGGGACTCAGGATTTTTTGCATTTAGTGGTAATGGAAACAAATAAAAAAATAAATCGGCGCTTAAACATTTGCTAGGTTTTTGGCCGAGCTTTTTCTCCTATTGGTGGTATGCGTTGTGATGTTGTTACACAAATAAAGGTATCTAAGATTTTTCGGGAAGCTTTTTTATGGCAGAAGTACAGTCGAAGGTTTTCCATTGCCTGCAGAGCAGCGACCAATGTAGGAAAACAACTTTCAATATTTCCTACGGAGTAGTACGCTGTCATCAAACAAACAGTCAGCACATTCGCGCCTTGGCACCCACGTCACTGTTGACAGTTACAATTTCGAGAAAGTAGAGAATTTCGTTTACTTGGGAACCAGCATTAACACCGATAATAATGTCAGCATTGAAATCCAACGTAGAATCACTCTTGCCAACAAGTGCTACTTTGGACTGAGTAGGCAATTCAGGAGTAAAGTCCTCTCTCGACGTACGAAAACCACGCTCTATAAGTCACTCATCATGCCCGTGCTGGTATATGGCGCAGAAGCGTGGCTGCCCCGCGCAGAGCACGGAGCACACTTAGGCTGGAAAAGCCCGTGTTGTGATCAGTGTTGCCGTTTTAGTCCTTTAGCTACCACAACCATTTTGGGCCACATAAATTTAAATTTAAACAATTTTGAGTTTATGGCGTATAGTTTTTGAAGCATTCCATTTTAAAAACTTGTTAAGTATGTATTGTATTCTACAAACAATTACTAATAATATGATACCTGTTTTTAACTACTAGTCCAACTAGGCAAGTTTTTTTCGCCAAAGGTTCTGATAGTTGGTCTTACTTAATTAGAGCCTTCTAAATTCAATGGCGTTCTCAGTTTTACACTATTGGCTCTACTTTTCGAGATAGTGGTACTTGAAACTTTGCTTTAATTTTAACTATTTTACCAAAATCTCCCTCAGTTTTGAAGATATATTTTGCTAAAATTTTGCACATAACCGTTCTTTAGTATTACCTTAACTAATCTATCTTCGAAATCGGTTCACTATAACATCTAGCTCCCATACAACTGATTGATCAGAGACGTTGTTTTGCGTTATAACTGCTCCAATTAAGCAGGTAAAAATTTAGTATAGCTTTAATTTAACATATAGCACGCATACAATTTATTATTTTATTGGAGTATTGGAGCTACTAAATGCAAAATTGAAACTATGTCGATAATTTTAAGGAATTATTAAGGTAATATTAAAAAACCGTTATGTGAAAATTTTTAATAGAATAACTTCAAAACTGAGGGAGTTATTTACAAAATAGTTAAAATTTAAACACATTTTCAAGTACCGTTATCTCGAAAACCGGAGCCAATCTCAATTAAGTGAGTACAACTTTTAAAATCTTTGCACAGAAGTTACAACTTGCACAGCGTAATTTGAACACAATTTTATTTTCTGTTTTCTATTTCAGCGATCTAAATGTTTATTCCTCGTCCAATGCTTCAAGCACTTGATCAAAATGAATTACATTTATATTTATCGATTTATTAAGAGATTACGAATATAATCATATATAAAGCATAGGTGTGCCCACAAATCAAAAAATTTAACTTTTTATTTTGAAAGTGTACCTGTTTTTAATATTTGCCCATATAATTTAACTTTTAATTTATTTAATTTTATAAAAAATATACATGAATATGTTTCTTCATTCACCTGCAAACTAGCAACAGCTAGCTCTCCTTGCACATTTTTGCACCTTTTCTATCTTCTTAGTTCTCTGGTAGTATAAACTAAATTTTTGTAAAAAAGTAATTTTAAATTAAATATAAATATGTATATTTCATGATCCAATGAACGGATCTAAACCGATTAGTATGGGAACACCTCTGAGACACTACCTTTCCGATGCAAAAAGAATTATCGAAATTGGTTGACGTAATCCAAAGTTATGCGGTAACATACATATAAAAAAAAAATATTCCGACGAACTGATAACGTCCTCCTTTTTTGGAAGTCGGTTCAAATGNAAATTGAAACTATGTCGATAATTTTAAGGAATTATTAAGGTAATATTAAAAAACCGTTATGTGAAAATTTTTAATAGAATAACTTCAAAACTGAGGGAGTTATTTACAAAATAGTTAAAATTTAAACACATTTTCAAGTACCGTTATCTCGAAAACCGGAGCCAATCTCAATTAAGTGAGTACAACTTTTAAAATCTTTGCACAGAAGTTACAACTTGCACAGCGTAATTTGAACACAATTTTATTTTCTGTTTTCTATTTCAGCGATCTAAATGTTTATTCCTCGTCCAATGCTTCAAGCACTTGATCAAAATGAATTACATTTATATTTATCGATTTATTAAGAGATTACGAATATAATCATATATAAAGCATAGGTGTGCCCACAAATCAAAAAATTTAACTTTTTATTTTGAAAGTGTACCTGTTTTTAATATTTGCCCATATAATTTAACTTTTAATTTATTTAATTTTATAAAAAATATACATGAATATGTTTCTTCATTCACCTGCAAACTAGCAACAGCTAGCTCTCCTTGCACATTTTTGCACCTTTTCTATCTTCTTAGTTCTCTGGTAGTATAAACTAAATTTTTGTAAAAAAGTAATTTTAAATTAAATATAAATATGTATATTTCATGATCCAATGAACGGATCTAAACCGATTAGTATGGGAACACCTCTGAGACACTACCTTTCCGATGCAAAAAGAATTATCGAAATTGGTTGACGTAATCCAAAGTTATGCGGTAACATACATATAAAAAAAAAATATTCCGACGAACTGATAACGTCCTCCTTTTTTGGAAGTCGGTTCAAATGATCAAAAAAAAAAAAGAAAAGCAGTGTCCGTAATAATGTCGCCACCTTTGTATGATTATATAGGCTCTCAAACTGTCCAAACTGCTCCAACACAATTTAACAAACACTGTTGGCTGTAAGCCGTT
The DNA here is from genome assembly GCF_001687245.7 of Rhagoletis zephyria. Taxonomy (NCBI): domain Eukaryota; kingdom Metazoa; phylum Arthropoda; class Insecta; order Diptera; family Tephritidae; genus Rhagoletis; species Rhagoletis zephyria. The sequence goes on from NW_016170290.1 coordinate 10,271, forward strand.
CCGACATGCGCCTAAATTCATGCCACCTAACCGAATTAAGTTCTTTTGCTTCTGGGCATTTTAAAGGGAACATAAATTAGGGGGATCACTTATGACCAACAAAAACTCCAATACATGCTATACTGATGCCAATTTTCTAAACATGCAAAAATAGGAAGACAAGAATTTACATACATATATACGCATGTAATTCTTTGGCTTTTTCAATTCACTCACCTGATTGCACAGCTACATTTCAATTTAATAAAAAAAAACACTTGTTCGGGCCGGCCCGAGCCACTCGCGCACCCCATCGTAACTACATATGTACATATATCGCCAAGGAAACTAAAATAAACACTGCTCACGCATATCTCTATCTAATATGCTAATTAAAACACTTAGTTTTCCTACTTTTACAGAAAACTAACACTTTTCACTATATTAAACGCAAACTCAAGCATTTTCATAAATTTTAACACACCTCGACGGAAGCAATCGCGGCACTGTTGAAATGGCGTCGGAAATTCAGAGAAACGCAGAGGTGTATTTACACAATGAAATATGTAACTAATAAGGTGTTCACAGTGTTGGTGTAAATTGACCATGTTAAATATTAGGATTTGCCAAGCGGTAGTATATTTTAGCAAAATTCTGATGAAATAATTGCGCCTACAACTAAAAAAAATGCAGAAATACACACAAAGAATTATATGTGTATGTATACCATTTTGTTTGAGTAAATGAAAATATATCGAAATAGCAACGTACCACTGTCAAGCGACAAGTAATGCTTGTAAAAATTAAAATTTTGAAACGATAAAATCTTGTACAATAGCTAAGAAATCAATAAAAGTGTTTAGAGTTTAATGATTGGTGACGAATGCAGAATTTAGTGAAGAGACATCCCAATCTGATGGCAATATGTTAGTTATGTGATATAAAAGCTCTCATTGAATAATTAAAAATACACTGGCCCATTGTCATAGTCGTAAGTTAAAATTCATTCCTGTTAACATATTGTTTTAACGTTAGAGTTTTTAAGAAAGAGCTTTTTGTTAAGATGAGAGAGAACAGAGCTGTCCATATGAAGAGAAACAATTCACTCGGCAATATAAAGAAATATGAGTACTTTAATTAGTTCACTCGGAGTCCGCTGCAGGTTTGCGGATTTAGCAAGCCGGGAAGTTGTGGATTCGAATCTTACTGAAAGGAAAAATTGAAAAAAAAAATATTGGTGGTTTTTTATGTAATTATCTATAGTTGTTGTGACCCTTTTAAATAAAATTCAACTTCAGAAAATTTGACTAACTGGAAATAATTATGTGAAATACCATAAATAAAAAAAGAAAATAAAATAAAATAAAATAAAAAGAAATGTGTATTAAAAAATAAAAACAAAACTTAAAAAATATTGTTAGGAATCGCTCGGAGTGGGGACCGAACCTGGGTGCTCATGCGGTTACTACTCTAACAGCAAAACAAAACTTAGAAACTTATTTTACCACTTCAAAATCACGTTTTCCTCATTTTTGCGATAAAATGTATTTTAAGGTGACTACGAAAGAACTAAAATGGTGAATACTAATACAACACAATTTTAATCGTTAAAACCTTTTTCTAACTTCTCTATGAGTACGGACCATTGTAATTGTATGCTAAAAAATTTTAGTATGCTTTATATATGTAGAAGAAAAAGTGGAACACCTTCAGCGAAAAAAGTTCTCAAAAATAAAAGCGATTTCAGCCATTTCATACTTCCACTTTATTATACTAAAATTAAATGGACTGTAAAGATGAACAAAAATCGTCGTTCACTCAGTAACCCTGAATTACAAAAATACAAAGCATCAGTATATTTATTACTAAAGTATTTGCAGATTAAATGCCCAACCGTCTTTATAGCCAATTTATTCCTGTTTTCGGTTTTAATTACATTTTTAAAAGAAACAAGTAAGAAAGTCTAAGTTCGGGCGGAGCCGAACATGAAATACCCGGCACAAGTATTAAATATATGTTTTTTCACCTTTCCGAAACCTTCCGCTAGATGGTAAGCCGGGGTGTATCAATTTTGAGTAAATTAGCGTCCTTCAATTTCGAAATATTGAAGTTTCAAGCATTTCTGAAATTTACCGTTATATGAGAAGCGGCCGTTATTTTAGTCCGATTTCAATAATTTTCAACGTTTTGCTT
>NW_016170290.1:12512-16018 GCF_001687245.7 Rhagoletis zephyria
GACGGACAGACAGTCACCGCTTAATCGATTTCTCTTTTCATTCTGATCATTTATGTATACATTTGTCTATATCTATCTCGATTCGTTTTGGCTGTTACAAACAACCGTTATGTGAACAAAATTAATATACCCTTGTGCACAAGTGCGCTCGGGTATAAAAATGCGCTCACGGCAAGCTGGAAAATATGACAGACAAGTGTCCCCTTGGCGATATGAAACACATTTGGAAACATCAACTCATTCCAATAAAGTTAATGCTCTATATCGCCTAGGGACGTTCCAATACCATCGAAGTATCGATACCTACTCAAATGAGTTTACTCAAATCGCTATTTCGATACTACTTATATGAGTTAACCGAATGTATCGATACCTACTTATACATGCAACAAAGCGAAATTATTTTTCAGCCGTTATCTGTGGCATACCTTGAGCGGCACCTGAGTGGCAGATCGACCTATCTCGGCAGAGAGTTCGAAATTTTCAATATGTTTTCAGTTGAGGTATCGATATGTATATGTCTCCATTAGTAGCACTAGAAGTAATACGATTACTTAGACAAAAAATTCAACCTTTGAAAGGTTCCCACAAAACTTTACGGCTACAATGCATTGCTTGCACTTTATTGTGGTATCACTAGCTTTGTAAAATTATATCCACACTATACTGGCCTTCTCCACAGGATAAAATTTATTGTTGTCCAGCTATAATTTTGGTCACTAGATATAAGTTATATCAGTGGCAATATTTGTGTAGGCTTTTTATATCTTGATATAAGCATTTGTAAGAAACGCATGTTTGCCGGATTTAATCACTTATAAAATTTAAAAAATATATTATTTTACACCCAAGTACATAATAACAAATATTTTGACAGAAAACAGCTCAATTTTTGCTTTTATATTAAATTATCAATAATGATGCCGACACGAAGTTTTCGTGCAAATGAAAATGTAGCTGTCAAACTACCAAATTGCCGGCAATAGATGGCAAGATATAAAGCTCTGATATATATTGCTCTTGAAGAGCAATGAGCGGTCTCCATTGGCTATTTATATTCTAACATATGTATCATGATATAAACTTTATCCTGTGGAGACTGGCAGTTAGATTTTGGCGGTGTCATTGCTTAAAGAAATTATTTTTCATAAAAACGAAGCAATTAATTTCAATAGAACAAATATTGTCGACAAGATATGGCACCTGCTCAAATCGATTCGATACAAGTACCTTTCTTTCGATACCAAGTAGGTATCGAAACAACGATTCGAGTAAAAAAAGTAGTTGGTATTGAAACAAAAGTATCGAGTACATACTCGTATTTACTTGTATCGGAACATCCCTAATATTGCCGATTGTTGGCTTCTGCATTTATCATCGCGGCTTCAGGAAATAATTTATAGGTATAGGTACAATATTATTCGTATCGCCAATATGTATGTACCTACATATATGCGAAATAATGGCAGTGAGACATTTTGACCAGTTTCGCCTACTCTGTTCATTGATTATTTTTCGATTAATTTTATATAAAAGTCTAATGCATAATTCAATAAACACAATATGTGTACAAAAATCGACATTTCAAACGCTGTACAAAAATTCAGCAGGTTTTCGCAACAACAAACTTTGAATTCAGAATTTTTAGGGAGATTGCAAGTTTTCAATTTTATGCATTTTTTTCCATATAAAGTGTGTTCAAAAATCATCGGGATATTGCGGACACTTGAACCTTTATTTAGTGGACTATAAACCTGCAAACTTAGAATCTTTCTAAAAATTCTAAATTAAAGCTTGTTGTACGAACCCTTACTTTTCGTACTGCGCATTCACAATAGAATTCAGCGCTCTGTAAATATTGCTCACGACCCTTGTTTTAATTTTTTAGTGCTTTTAATTTTCACTTTTTGTATTTTTTTAATCTATAATGTGGTATGTGATTTTGTGTTGTATAGTGGCATTTATTCTAAATTTCTGTATTTTACGATTGTGCCAAAAGAGGACGAATTGTGCCAAAAGTGCCTCTGTGAATCAAAGTGCATAAAATGACACTATTGTGCCTACTTTTCCATCACTGGTGTGAGTTTTGGCTACCTCTGGTGTAAATACATCTCTGCGCTTCACTAAATTTCCGTCGTCATTTCAACAGTGCCGCGATTGCTTCCGTCGGGTTTGTGTTAAAATTTCTGAAAATTCTAAAATTCGCGTTCAATGAAGTGAAAAGTGTATAGTTTTCTTTAAAATTAAGAAAACTAATTGCTTTAATTAGCAAATTAGATAAATATTCGTACGAGCAGCGTTTTTTGTTAGTTTTCGTGGCGATATAATTTCGATGTGGTGCGCGAGTGGCTCGGGCCGGCCCAAGCAAAATCGTTGAGTTTTTTTTACTAGATTTATGTGCAATTGTTATCTATCTTGGTCTAAGTAGGCGCAAGTTATAAGGTGAGTGAATTCAAAGAAGCCAAAGAATTATGTATATGGAAATCATTTTATTATTTAAATCATTTTATAATGTCTGCATAGTCTTTGTTGCTGTCTTTTTACAAGTTTTTTTATTAATCCGTATTAGAAGCTTTGCATCAGTAGTATGTTATTGATCCCTCTATATTTGATCCTAATTGATATTCCCCATATAAATTCCCACTTAACACAAAAACTTAATTTTGTTCGGTGGTATGAATTTAGGCGCGCGTCGGAATTGCTTACAGCCAACAGTGTGTGTTAAATAAGTAAAATTTATGACAAACAGTGGTCAGTTTGAGAGCTTTCATGTACATAGAGTGGCGGCAGAGAACTTAGTTAGATAGAGAAAGTGCAAATCGAAAGTGGAAAATCGAAAGTGGAAAGTGGAATTCGAGGACTTAAACCTTAAACAGACGGCAGCGTTGATCCGGACTAACTCGGACTTAATCCAGACCACCGCAGTTAATTCCCGAGTTGATCCGGATCAGCGCTGCCGTCTGTTTATGCTTTTAGATAGATAGAGAAAGTGCAAATCGAAAGTGGAAACTATTCGTGGTCGAAAAATTAACAGCGTTGAAAAATTTACACCACGGAATGTAGATAAGTATTTTTAGGGCCAGAAATTCGGTTGAATTTAATGTTTAATAATAAAATTTTTAACAACATAAAATCTGATCTTCTTCGTGTTGCGAGCAGTGTTGCCGGTTTAGCCCTTTGGTGGCTAGATTTAGCTACCACATACTTTTTTTGGCCACATAAATTTAAAATTGCCACTAGCCCTTTTTTAGCCCTTTGGAAAATTTATTCATCCTTGACATGAAAAAGTTGCATATGGGCATTCCCATGGTGGCGCACGTGACAGTCGTACGATTTCAATGTGATACAAAAAAGGAATAGGTACCATTTGTTATACCCGAGCGCACTTGTGCACAAGGGTATATTAATTTTGTTCACATAACGGTTGTTTGTAACAGCCAAAACGAATCGAGATAGATATAGACATATGTATACATAAATGATCAGGATGAAAAAAGAAATCGATT
>NW_016170291.1:0-16018 GCF_001687245.7 Rhagoletis zephyria
ACAGCCTGCAGACCAAGACGAAGGCGCTGGACTGTTCCTTTTTTATAATTGTTTGGTCGAGCATGTCCGGCAGTCTTTTGCTGTTATTCGGATTGCAAGACCTGCACAAAATTATAAAATTCGAATAACCTCAAAGTACAGATTAAATTTATAGTTGAGTATAGCAAACTTGTTTTTTTCTTCTGTGCCAACTGAAGCCAGAAGAACAACCAGCTGCTTCAGCGTAGAGATGCCGATTAGTTTATTTATCGATTTTTTATTTCCGATTCGATTCGTGAATCGATTCAAAAAATTCGAGTAACAACATTCGATTTTTCCTCAATTAATGCTTATTTAACTACGATTTTCCCAAGAAAATCTATAAAAATATTAATTTCTGGCTGCTGCTAAGAAAAAAAATAACAAGGTAGAGCAAAGACCAATGAATTCAATGAACTTTCTCCTCCGACTATAGGGCTCCTCAAGGAAGCCTCTTGAAAATAACTCTAATTAAAATTGTTACTCCAAACTTTATGCAAAATTTTCATCAACAATTTTCACCCCTTAATTACTCTTTTTATATTTTTGTTAAAAAGTGTAAATAAGAAGTGAAATATAGAGTCAGTGAAAAACAAAAAAAAATAAAATTTACGTACGTAAGCTCCATTACACTTCTTAAAATAGTAGTTAATTTTGACGGAAAACGTAAATTTTTTTTCCTTTATGTTAAAAAAAATCGAAAAATTTTACCGTTTTCTCAAATAGGGCTANATTTTAATCACTATGTTGGGCATTAAACACTGCCCGTGTTATTGTGTTTGTTTCCACACAGCATTCAACACTTTCTTGTGGTTCGTAGATTATGGATCTGTTTACCCGTTTTCCAGATCAGGTCATTTCATGCTTTGAGTGGTCAAATGAAAGTGTGCAATAATTTTTTGAATGAAATAGGGTAGAGCTTCTTAAAGTGGGTTCCGTGGAACCCAAGGGTTCGGATCGTCATTGGATGGTCGTAGTTATATCTGTTTGGTACAAAATCAATTTGAGTATCTAAATATCATGAAGTCGCTAAAAACGTCCTCTTAATTTTGCTTCCTTCTTCCTTCACAACGTACTCTGTCAACAGAGTTTTCAGCTCACACTTATACAAAAAACAAATTCAGGTCGAAATTTGATGCTATCCCAGAAATGTGCATACAGCCTTCGGACATTATATCGAACTACTATTTTATATAATACCTAATTAAAAACAGTGGAACAATTTCATTCTTTACATTAAAATTTAAAGTATGTATACTGTTTCTAGTAAAAGTTTCTATTCATATATAAATTGCACTGCCTTTGATTTTTGGTATTTTCCATAAAATGAATGGTGTTTAGTAAGAAATAGGGACTAGAAATAATGTTACTCATACACTGAGAAAAGAGTCCCAAAGCATTTTAATAATCCCGCGATTTGGGGATGCGAAAAATTCTTATTCCGGGATTTAGTGGTATTTCGACTTTATCACAAGTTTTGCATTTTTCAGTAGGCTCTGCAACTTGTCTGATTATATAAATAAATCCGTAAAAATATCAGAATGCGGGATCTGTGATCCCGGGATTTCGAGACATGGAAAAGTTTAATGCCCTAACTCGCGCATGGCGTATGAATACGGTGACCATCCGTCCTGTGTTATACGGGACAGTCCTCTTTTTTTACCCACTGTCCTGGTAATTCATTTATTTTATACGGGACGCCAAATGTTCTGTATTTCTTCTAATGTCCCGTATTTGTCCCGTATTCGGTGTTTCGACGCCTTAACAGCTCATTAAAATGGCATGCCTATGAACGAGTTTTAAAATGTTGGTATGTAATCGTAATTTTCTCCATAAATAGTTATTATTTTCTAATCTGATTGCTATTTCTCCTTAGTTTATTTAATGTTTATTATTTAAATATTTTATGAAAGTAAAGCTCTTTTCCTAACATAAACCATATATTACCAAACTTTCAACTTTGTGCAAAAAACTAAAAAAATTAATTCTGCAATCTTTCACCAAAATATTAAACTTTTTAATTAGAATCTTTAGAAAAAAATTTGGTTTACAGTTTTGTAACTCATTAAAATTGAGTATATTAAAGTGAGTGGAAAGTGCTGCTCATTTGCTTCTCTTTCAAAAAAAAATGGTCGAAATGTATGGAAAAAAATGCGTAACACCGTCAACAAAAAAAAAAAAATTGCCAAAAATTTATGATAAACCTTACCGACTTAAAATTGCACTTTATTATACTAAAATTTAAAAATTTTTTAAACAAATTTTACGGGGTAAAGATCTTGATCTTATCCTACAAATTTGTGATGTTATTATAAGGATACTGTTTCAGAGAAAACAGTGTGGAAAAAATTGCAAAATTATTTTTTGTACCGTATTCGGCTCTCATATATATGGTCACCGTACGTATGAGTAACATTTTCCATATTAAAGTGTGAATCTTTTTTTATTCGTAATGCTAACTTAAAAAGAAAATTATCTTGCGAAAATAACCCGATCTAGAAAAACGGTGCACAGATCCGTAATCTACGACCCAAAATTAAGTTTACGTGCTTCGGCGTTTTTTTCTGTCATTTTAGCGTTCGTGCAATGTTATCTTCTCCAACATCAGATTAAAAAATTTACTCGACAGCGAGTCGCACAGTGTTACATGGCGGCCAAAAATCGTGTAAATAAATTTAAAAAATATAATGAAATTTTAATGCATAAGAAAACAAACTTATCGTAATTTGTTTGAAGTCACGGTAGATTTGAAGGTCACAATGGTGTTGAGATTGCTTATGTCGATTACAGTAGACACCGAAGTGTATTTTTTTAGAGACAAATTAGACAAATTAAATTAAAATTAAAGCAAGGTTTCAAAAATGTGTATATCCCCCTTAATAAATTTATATTCTTCATTTAAATGTACATAATTATGTAATTTTAGTACTTTAATTAGGTGTCTATCGACAGCAATTGAACACGCCACTTTCATAAAATTATTTAACAAACAATTTTTTCCAACAATGCTAAGTGCAATTTTTATTAACTAGCGCTACTACATAGTAACTACCAGTAGATTTTGCAACTTTCACTGACTTTTTTGCATATGCAACTTCTGCTAAAAATTCCGAGTGTGGAAGCTTCCTAAAAAGTACCACATTTAATACATGAAATCGTGGATTCATACGATGAAACTAACTTAAATGGACCTTAAAAAGTTTAGAAATATATATTACGTTGAATCTTATCCCAAATGCTTTCAATTTTTCTGATATTTTTCGTATGTATTTCGAACGCATTCGACTGCCCTTTTTTGTTCGAATAATTAGTTGGTTTAATGAACGAGTACTATCACTCGCTCATTCACGACTCTCATCATAATTACGAGATGAGCAGTACGTTCAGTTGTGGTATAATCCCAAATATGCACGACTGTTATGATTCGAACACAGATTGACCGATTTGGAAGTTGGATGAAGTTTTGTTGAAATATCTCAATTTTTACTCGAGCTATCTCGGTAATACAAACAACCAATTTTTCTTGTCAATCTTAGTGTTTTGATGTAGAGCTTGTAAATGCCTACATACATTCCGATTCCATAAAGCAGTTGCGAATCTTTACATGTACATAAAAAAATTGTTTAAGAATATATTTCTCTTACGTTAAAGCCCCAAGCACTATTTCCACTAACAAATGTTTACCTAGGGAACTTTTCTGCACAATCTCCATTCACCGGAATATCAGACGTGACAACTTGTAAATTGAGTGTAACCGAATTGCATTCTGGCGGCAAGAAAATTAGAACCACATTCACAGCTGAATTACACAGTTGTATCATCATCACATGAATAGTCGTGCCACTAGCAGCACCACCCCGACAAGGGACTATCAAATAGCTCCATAGTAAATCCCTAAAAATATTAAACGTTGTTCATGTGCATATTCCGGTAGATACATACATACATATTTACGTACATACATGTGTGTGCGCAACAACACCGACCAATGCCACCGGAACCGCGCAAGTATGGGGATTTTATATCAACTTTACACAGGAATTGGGCGCCAATCGGAGGAAAGTAATATGCAAGAAAGCGCGCTCGTATTTGTAAACTATAAAAACTATGAATTGTGAAAAAATTACGTGAGTGCTGATGCGCGCATGCCCACCCACCCACGTATCACTGCATCCCAACAATGATCGTGAGCTTGCCGTTTGTGCAGGTCAGGAAGTTGAAACAATGCAACGGCAGCATCAGCAGTAAAACGCTTTCAACGCGCTCTTTTAAATTGTGTGATTTATGATGCTGCAGTTGGCGCGTGAACGAGTATGCCAGCAATAAAATATGATATTGTATGTACACGTACAATATAAGAATGATTTCTTAATTTTCGCCAAAAGGCGGAAAAGAAAATTAATAGCACCACCAATGTGCTCTCCAAAATAAAGAATGAAAAATAAAACAAAAAAGTAGTATTAAATAGCGAAAAAAAAACACATTTACTATCGAGCATATGTACATACGTATGTAAGTAGTTATTATGTACTGCGTATAGTAGAAAATGACTTGTGAAAAAAGAATGTGTATGGGACTTGATTGGGATCATTCCCGCTGCTATGTTGGCGGTTGGTATTGCGTTGCAAGTTGTAAGTTTGCGGTTTCGAGCCATTAATTTCGACTGAAGTTTTGAGCGAAAGTTAAGTGGCAGTGAACCTGCAAAAGCAACCGCGAAGAAAGTACTTACAATGTTCCCACACATAATTTTTCAGTGTTAAAATTAAAAAACAAAACAAAAAAGCATATACAGCGAGGAACACACTATTTATTGCTTACAGTAAGGATGCAAATACTTGTGGATTTATAAAGCAGTTGAATATGCGTTGCAAAAAGAATTAGTGAAACGGATAGGAGTATTCTTAACGCTAGTATCTCTACTTTCTTTGCGTATAATACTCTTTTTTGCTCTATAAATACGGCTTTTTTTCAAAATACTCCATTTATACGAAAAACACTTTTTTTAACATTCTTTATCGAAAAAAAAGACACCTATTTTTTCTAGTTCATCATGACATTCGAAAATCTCGAAAAAAAAATATTTCGAAATTTTGAACTCACAAAGAAGTTTTTTTAATTAAATTTTTTGCAGTTAATAAACTATTTTTCGGATAAAATCATTTAAGCTATCCAAATGTGCGTAATTACCTCGGCTTTGCATGAGAGTGTGAGATAGATTTAAATAAATAGTTTATTGCATTAAAAACTGCATTTTTTAATTTTTTGTTATTATTTATTTTAGTTGTAAAACTTTGTAATAAAAATTTAAGAAAGAAACTGTGGAAGTTACAAGTTTTTTCATGCTTGCGTAGATGAAGTTTCGGCGCGTAGGCATGCGCTGCCAGTGCTATTTACTTTATGTACGTAGTTTTGACAAAACTCCTAACTTCTACAGTTTTGGTTTTTCCATTCTCAAATTTTTACAGTGTACTCACCAAAGTTTGAAAACTATTTAGATCGCAAAATAATATAAAAATTAAACAGTGTATAATTAATAATAATAATGCAAATAATTAATTATTTAATTCTATCTCACACTCTGATGCAAATCTCAGGTAAGAACGCGCATTACTTAACTGATGTTCTCCGACAAATAGTTTATTAACTGCAAAAAATTTAAAAAAGATACGTCTTTGTAAGTTCAATATTTCGGATTTTTTTTCGAGATTGTCGAATATCATGATGAAATAAAAAACTTGATGTCTTATTTTTCCATTAAGAATGTAAAACAATGTATTTCACAACAAAAAAATATTGAGGTGTAAATCTTGTTTGGAATGACCTATATACATAAATATGCATAGAAAAGACATTTAAATTAATTTCATTCAACAATACATTTAGTGCCACATTGTATAAAAATAAAGGTTTTTGAAGATGCTTGCTGAAAAGGCGTTTCCGTCTATTTGTGATTGTGCTCCCTCTTTTGGGAACAATTGAATCGGGGAGTTCGAAAACCATACAAGTCCAAAATCAGCGTTTGCAGATAATAAATAAAAACTTTTTAAAGGTAAAACTACTTGTATTTTTAATAGCAGAACATGAAATACCCGGCGCAACTATTGAATATAGTTTTTCATTTTTCCGAAAGCTACGGTTGCATTGTAATCAGGGTGGTTTTACCCTTATGAGATAACGTTATATATGTAGTTGATATATGTAGGGTGATACAGCGTCCACTTTTAAAATTCCTCAATAATCGTATTTCCTTTGAACAGGTCTATTCTCTGCTGCTAATAAAAGTTTTGTAACCGGTAAATTAAGTACCTGTCATATTTTTAGCGGTAAATTTTGTTACCATCTCATAAGCTGGTAACAAAGTATTGCCCCGTGAAATATGCACAAAGCCAGAATTTCCACAATTCTTCATAGCTGAATTGCTGAATATTTGAACTGCATTACCAACGTAACTAGAATCACGGTGACAAGGACTGGTAACATTTTTTGGTAATAAAATTATCCGGTTACAAAATCATTGGTAACGTGCAAAATAGACCGGTAAGTGATTAGAAAAATTTCGAAGTTTCCGCATTTCTGAAATTTACCGTTATATGAAAATTGGGCGTAATTTTAGTCCGATTTCAAACATTCTTAACATTTTGCTTTTATGCATACATGTGTTTAAGTACAAGAAATGTGATGTGTGAGATACACAAATCGTTGGCTGAGTGGAAGATCAACCTATATCGGCAGCCAGTTCAAAAATGCCTTATCTCAGCACATTTTCAATGTATTTACGTTTGAGATAGGGTGTTCTTCAACCAAGTTCTGAGATAGGGTGTTTTTCAATAAAATTCTTAAATAGGGCGTTCTTCAATAAAATTTTGAAGTAGGGCGTTCTTTCGCTCAGCCATCTATTTGTGGTCATAAGTAGGCGGTGCCTCGTACCAATTGTCGTTAAGATAACTAAATTTTTATACTAGGTATCGTGCGCACAGACATACGGACGGACAGACAGTCGCCACTTAATCGATTTCTCTTTTTATTCTGAGCATTTATGTAGACATTTGAATATGTCTATCTCTATTCCGTTATGTGAACAAAGTTATAACACCCTTGTGCACAAGTGCGCTCGGTTATAAATAAAAAAGTAAGTGCGCCTGGGCAACACTGGAGAAGTGAAACTTACGTTACGTACATATCTATTTTGTCTCATAACCAATATACATACATTCATACATAAATATGTACATACATCTGCTTTTGCTTAACGTTATATTATACCTGTTCCCGGTTCGTTCTAATTACATTTATGTTAATCTGTTTTCCTTTATCTTCATTTTTATTTTTATACTCTATCGATAGAAACATCCAACAAAATATCGATAACAAAACCGATAAAAATATTGATAACAAAATCGATAGATATCGACAACAAAATCGATATAAATATCGATAACAAAATCGATAAAAATATCCATAACAAAATCGATAAAAATATCGATAACAAAATCTATAAAAATGTCGACAACAAAAGCGATAAATATCGATAGCAAAATCGATAAATATCGATAACAAAATCGATGGCAAAATGGATAAATATCGATAACAAAATCAATAAATATCGATAACAAAATCTATAAATATCCACAAATAAATCGATATATATCGACAATAAAATCGATAAATATCGATAACAAAATCGATAAATATCGAAAATAAAATCGATAAATATCGATAACAAATCTTCATTTTTGCCTTTATCTTTACGCATTTTTGTTTTTGTTTTTATTTTTACCTTTGCCTTTATCCTTTTCTTTATCTATATACGTAGTCACCTTTACTTTCATTCTTGTATTGGTCTTTTTCTAAGTGTTAGTCTTTAACCTTTTATTAACAATGCATTATTTCCGTTGCACCATTTCCGTGTGCGATTTCCGTTGAATTGGCCAATTTACTCCCAACCAACCGACCGCCGCTAAAGATGTTTCACTCAAAATAATAATATTAAGTATTCATTTTTCCTATGCATCATTTCCCTCTGTGTACGATGTTTACGATTATGGCTATGTCCAATATGGCGTATGAGCAACATTATTATTTCCTGCTGCTATTTCATACAAAAAATTATTGGACATTATCTTTGGACCACTCTCAAGAAAAACATACATAACATCAACCAAAAGAAATGGAAAACAATTACATATGCTTCTATCAAAATTTCTTAAATCAGTTTGCAGCTCTCCGGAAAAAAAGTGCTCGTATATTTATTTCTTCAAGAGAATTTACTACAAAAGGAAACATGTATTGTAAAACAATGACGTCATACACTTCAAATGAACTAAAAAATCTACTTCATCCTGGTAGATTACCAACACATTAACTGCTCTTTTAATAAATATGCAAAATTGTGTTAAAAGCACTAAACATTGAGCCTCCATTGCAAAGCCTCCAAAATGAGACGAACAAATTCATGCCCGGCTCATACTTATGAACTACTAATGGCATACTGTGGATTAACCCAGCGTTCTTACACATACTTACATAATGTATGTATATAATAATGCATACCCATTTATAAATGACTAAGAGCGCAAATAAATACAATGGCACAAACAATACACATAACTAAATATGTATATTTGTATACTTATGTATAAATAATTATTATGAGCATAGTGGTAATTGTCATAATCCGCACACGAAAAATGCTCAACATGAGAAAATTTGTAAACTTAATGTTGCACGTAATTCAGAAAGTGCCACAAATAGCAACAAAAACAACATACCAGCTGGTCAGCAAGCCAACAAAGAACGACTAGGATTTAGTCTATAGGCAACGAATGAGCTGGAAAACAGCTGGTGGCAAGTAAGTAATTGTCGGTAGCGGTGATGGTGTTGGCAATGTCTCAAGCTGTACATATATATGTACATATATACCATGTACATATATACGTGTGAATTTAATTCTTGTCTTCTTCTTCTCCTTTTTCTACTTGTTGTTTCTTGCATTTCATTTTGCTTATGGCCATACACAAATGATTAACGAGCAACATGCTAATAAAATATACAACAAATGACAACACATCACCACAACCACCAACAGCAAAAGCAGCTAACGGACGGACGGCATATAAGCAGCAATAGCAAGAGCGTTAACAAAATTCTCATTGCATTGTAATTATTTTTGCGCTACATTAGCGCGGGATTAAAAAAGACGACAGCGTGGCCATACCGGCAAACGCTAGCTGGCTATTACACTGAAACAAGAACAAAAATAATTGGAATTTCGCTGGGATGACGAAGGTAAAATGCTTGGCAAGTTGATTACTAGTAGTTTCTACAGTGTGGTTGATAAGACTTGAAATAAAATAAAACTTATATTTTTTTAAATTTAAATTTCATAAATTTATTTGTTATCTGCCTAAATTAATAGCCTTATACTCATAAAATAAGGTAGACTTAAAAAGCACATATTGCACATAGAATCTTCTCACCATGGGACTAGGCGGAACTGTAGTTCCGAAAAGACCCCTTTCAGACACGTCAAGTCTGTTCGTTTCGTCGGCGAAAGAGGTGAGAAGAGAGGGGAAAAGTACATTCCTCTCACCTCCTTCGCCTACAAACGAGCAGACTTGAAATCAAGACTTGACGTGTCTGAAAGGGGTCTAACTCAGGACGAGCTCAAGCTCGCAGGTCTTTTAGAGGTCGAAAAAGGCACTTTCGAGAAAAAAGTTCCAAACAAAAGTTACGTATTTTTATGCTCAGAATCCAAATCTGTAGTAAAAATATGTATGTCTAATTAAAAAGAAGTAACTTCCGATCACTTCTATCCACTTCAGGTTGAACCCGGAAGTTGGTAATACCACCACAGGGTAGAGCCTTCCCGCTTTAGTAGATGATATTTTAGGGTTTTTCAAAACATTTCCCTACATTTGAGAAAATGTGGTCTCTTATATAAACCAATATGTCAAGTTGACAAATTAGAACAGTCTCTTCATCTGTATCCTATGCCTGCTATATCACCCAGGTCCCCAAAGGTCCCAGCACCCACCAAACCCAGTCTCCTCCACCAAAGCGCGGGACATTCACAAAGTAAATGTTTTACGGATTCCGCTTCCTCCTCATTTTTACAGCTCCTGTGGAAGTCACTACAAGGCACCCCAAGTCTATCAACGTGTCGCTCTAAAATGTTGTGATCTTTCACTAGTCTCAGGGCTGATTAGCCCCTTCGATCTTTTCAAGTCCTATTACGGCCATTTGAATTTGGCCACGCTGCAGGTATCTAGGTCGTTTTGCTTAAGTGGCTTCACTTACCATTTTGTATTCCATCAATTTTAGCCCACATATATTTCGTCCTAACACCCAGGGCTTCTGGACGAAGACCTTCTCGACTGCAACGATAGAAATGCGTAGATCCACCATCTTGCCTCTAATGCTGTAATGTGCGCTGCCTCGTCCGACATCATGCCCCAAGTCAGGCAGATCTATCTATCTGTCTATTTCGTTTGCGCTATTTCGGAATTTTCGCCGCAATAAGGTCGACTTTCGCAATGCAACTATCTTTCCTTCATGTACCAGCAAGGACTCCTCCAACGCCGCCTGACGGGCTGCTCAATTGCAGGCTAAAAAAGGGGAATGTTTACCCAGAGTGGGCGTAACAGAGATACTCACTTCATTTAAATAGCATGTCCTCTTACCCTGATTGAATTTTCAAGCCGGTATTTTTTAATGAACGACTCTAACAGTTATTAATATCACTGTCCGAACCGATTCTTCATATTTCATATAAAAATTTATAGTCCGGTCAATTTAGACATTCGAGGTTACAAAAATTCCCACCCAGCTGAAAATTGGTAGGATTGTTCAAAACACCATCTTAAATGAAATCTAAAAAGTCCTCACCGATCCGATACCTGGAAAAAAGTTACTCGGGGTCAGAGGTAACAAAAACGGGTTTTTCGCGATTTTCAACAAAACGGTAAGTTTATCATAAAATTAGTTTAGACAAAAATTTTAAACCAGATAATTATCTATAACAAATATCTAAATACTTTTTGTCCTAAGAGCCACCGGTTCCGAGATATAACGATTCAAAAATTTGGAAGTTCGGGTGTACGTGGCGTATGAGTAGCACGCTTTACTGCTCATATTTCATACAAAAAATCTTTGCGCATTTTCATTTGACCACTCATATTTCGTATTTATCCATCGATTTTCTTCATCAGTAACTTGATTTTTTTTTTTTTTGTAACAGAACGGGCTTTAGTACAAATGCCAAAATTTGGCACAGACCTGTTATTTTTAAAATTTTTCCTCTCTTAAAGTTTGATTGTTTTCATTTTTTTATTAAAAAAATAAAAAAAGCTCGAATTATTAATTAATTTTTCAGAAACAATAAGTCCTATCGGAAAGTGATGTATGTACGGCTTATGGAAAATTTCATTGGCTTTCATTTGCCGTATTAAGATTTTTAAATTGGTTCGTAAGATATACGTGATTAAAAGGAACCAATTTTTGCTTTAAGCTGATAACGGTAAATCGCAAATATCTCGAAAACGTATCCATAAAAAAAAAATTAACTCGATTTTCAGAATCACCGAGAAATTCTACCTAGGAATTGGATAGTGGCGTCTGGAGAACAAAAACCAAATTAAAATTTGTGATCCAGTGTTATCTATATAAAATGTCTAAATACTTTTTTCCTAAGATATAACGATTCAAAAATTTGAAATAGTTGTAATCGGCATAATATAATAATCAAAGAAAACTAAACCCTTTCACATGGTGAACCGGAAGAAAACTAAACTTCTTTCCTTGACCGAGTCATGTTTTCACGGTGTATTGCGAAATGAGAAAAGTACGTTTGAAGAATGTTTGACAAGCAACTTGTGTGGTGTATTACGCTCTTTATAAAACTTCGGAAAGCTTTTTGTTAAAAAAGTTGCAGAGCGATTGAACAACTATCTTGTGTAAAACATGGTTGCATTTATTATCTGCAAATATATCGAGAGAAAATTCCTCAAAAAATACCTAAGTGCTCCCGAAATTCCTTACGTTTTGAGGAATTACTCACAAAGTGACAACACTGGTGTGTACATTATGACCATTACAACTCTTTCAACATTTTGAATCGTTATATCTCGGAAACGGTGGCTCTTAGCACAAAAAGTATTTATAAGTATAAATGCATATTTATTTACCGAAGTGGTAAGCAGTGCGCGCTTCCACTCCGCAACACCTGGGTTCAAGCCCTGACCAAAGCAACATCGCAAAAAATATAGAAAAAAGGTTTTTTCTTAACAGCGGTCGTCCCTCGGCAGGCAATGGCAAACCTCCGAGTGTATTTCTGCCATGAAAAACAGCTTCTCATAAAAATACAATCGCCGTTCGGAGTCGGCGTAAAACTGTAGGTCCCTCCGCTTTGTGTGACAACATCAAGGCGCATGCCACAAATCGGAGGAGAAGCTCGGCCAAACACTAACATATGTATAAGCGCCAATCTATTATTGTTCTTTACCGTACAGTAGCAAAGACTGAGCAAAAGTTTTCCAGCAATAATCAAGTAATAACTGGGCGTTGGTTTTACTACGACCTTGCAAAGACAAAAAAAAAATTACTTGTGAGCCTTTTTAACCTGAAGTAGTTATGTATGTACATACCAATATATGTATGTATGTAATATTGCATCAGCTTTCTACCCACCTTTTGTTTATTTTCCACTAACAATTAGTATGCTTTAGAAATATTTATGGAAATAGAAGACATGATCACACATGAGTATGTATATGTAAGTGTACATACGCATCCCAAGCATGCAGAGCGCCGCTCTGAGAGCGGTGACAACACACACATCCTTACATAGCAAGAATGATAGAACACAAGATTGCGCCCATCAGAGAGGATTTTTGAGAATAACTTTTGTGTGACGTCACACTGGCGCAATTACGAGAGAGAAATGCCAAAACGTGAGCAAGAATGGAAGAAGAAGAAAGGATGTTGCAAGGAAAACGTAAACAAGTTGCACAAGTGTGACGTCATACAAACAACGATTCTGTCAAATTCACTGAGAGAGGAATAGCGGTACCGTGATGGGCGCAACCTCTATTTCTCTCAATCGTGCATACATAGTACATACATGTTTATCCATACAAATCGCGTGCTGTGGTGTTGATGAATATTAAACATTTGAAAGCGAATTTATATGTCTAGGTCTAGCTGAGTGCGCAAAGATGCTTGCCACAAGTTGTTGATATCCAGAGATGTTCGGGTTCAGATTCAACTGCGGGCAACATGCAAATTAAATATTTTCTTTTGTTTTTGTCTTGATTATTCACTTCACGGACTCTTTTTCAGTACGAACGCGGTCATATTAATATGCGCGTAATTGAATTGAATATTTACCAATATACAGTACTTTCGTTGACGTTTATAGTAAGATCAATTACGTTTCTATTTGATTTTAATGTTTGTTTCCTGAGTGTAGTGTGTTTTTTTTCTTCAAATTGCATTTCGTGAAATCCGGAGTTTTGTGGTTTAGTTGGGATTTCCCTTTCTCTTATTTATTTTTAATTTTAAGACAAGTGGCAGCTCTGCTTAGGATATTCATATATAAATTTATTTGTTCTTAGATACCTTCTAAATGATACGTGGCCGTTGCGGCTGAGTGCTTAGAGGTGCATACTATCGCTCCGTAGGACTTGGGTTAGATCCCTGGTCCGAGCACCGTCTATATTAGAAAAGGTTTTTTCTAAAGTACAGGGATACTCAACAAACTATATGCAACTATTTCATTTTGTTAATGTGCAAAAATAAATTATAAAAATAATTTCGTTACGTTTCAGGGCAAAATTAGCGAAACAAAACTCAATCGTTAACGTTGAAACGCATATAAATCATTAATCGTTAATATTGAAGCAAAANACTAACAATTAGTATGCTTTAGAAATATTTATGGAAATAGAAGACATGATTTCCGTCGCTTAAGAATTGTAGCAGGTACGCTGAGGGAAATAATGCATAGTAAAAATGAATACTTTATATTTGATTATCGTTTAAAAATGTTCGTATTTAAAAATAATATTTTCATACAAAATTTATTACGCACGTATTTGACTGTTCACATCTGAGTATGTATATGTAAGTGTACATACGCACCCCAAGCATGCAGAGCGCCGCTCTGAGAGCGGTGACAACACACACATCCTTACATCGTTAATATTGAAACAAAGTAAACGAAGAGTTGTTGTTGTAAACCATTACCAGCTCACTGTTAATACTTTGCGCCTAAATAAATGCCACAGTTTCAGCCATAACGATTGGATTTCTTTTGGTTAGAAACGAAAAGATACTAACACTGTTTTACAGCAAAAGTGTTATATGGATGTCACTATCCAATTCCTATGTAGAATTGCTCGGTGATTCCGAAAATCTAGATAAATTTTTTTCTATGGATACGTTTTCGAGATATTTTCAATTTACCGTTATTTAGCATAAAGCAAAAATTGGTTACTTTTAATCACGTATAACTTACAAATCAATTTAAAAGCTTAATATAAATACCGTATATACATTGCTTTCCGATAGGGCTTATAGTTTTTGACAAATTAATTAATCATTCCAGATGTTTTTTTTTTTTTTAATTTAAAAGAAATTAAATCGGAATCACCAAGCAATTCTACATAGACTTTGGATAGTGGCGTCTGAAGAACAAAAACCAAACTAAAATTTGTGATCCAATGTAATTTTTATAATTACTTAAATGATAAAAAATTAAATGGTTTCAAAACTTAGTCGGCGCTATGTTAGTAAATGAAGTAAATGCTTGATGTTTTATTGGTTTGTTCACCTATTGGCCGCCATCTTTTGAAAGCTATGAGTAAATGAAGAGGAGTATAACTACGGTGACAGTCCTTTATTTTAGCTATCTGTCCTTTATAATTTTTTTCAAAATAAAGGACGCATTTTGTCCTTTATTTCTTAATCTGTCCTTTAAATCAGTTCTGGATTTTTCAGAGGTAAATTTTTCAACAGAGAATATAAAATAATAAAAATGTCTCTTATAAATTATAATGAAAACCTTCGCCAATTTGTTTCGCACCTCTCTTAAGGGTTGCTATTTAATCGATAATCTTCGTGCAATCTATAAATCACGAATCATTGCTAATACTGATAGAAAAATTAATATACATACATACTTTGAGTAAAATTCTCAAAAGAAAGGGGAAAGTTGGGCCCAGTACGTGTTGCACGCCGAGTTTCAAAACTGGCATTTAGTGTTCATAATTCACTGGAAACTTAATTTTTCACTCATTTGGTTAATTTTTTGAATGAAAGCTTATAAAATTTGCAAGTGTTCAGTGGAGCCTTATTTGTGAATTTTTTATTTTAAATTTTATAGTGCAAAGTGCAGAAAAAGTAGCAATTTTGAAGAAAATGTATTCTACTTTTCCGTTAATAAATGCTACATAATAAAAACCAGTTGAAAGCAATTGTTTGGTTCTTCCAAAATGAAAAGAAACACAAAAATTTGAAATGTTCTAAAAAATGTTCACCGAAATAATNAAAAACCAGTTGAAAGCAATTGTTTGATTCTTCCAAAATGAAAAAAAAAAACACACAAAAATTTGAAATGTTCTAAAAAATTTTCACCGAAATAATTTTTATTTTGTTTTTATTAAAAATTGGTGTATGCAGTTTAATAGATGATTAAATTTTATAATAATAAAGAGCAAGGTGGAAGTGTCTAAGAGTTCCCGTTGATTTTTAAAAATAAAACAAACGCATTTATTTCCCATTTCGCATGCAGGCGTGCTCGAAGTGTTATCGAAAAAAAATGATTAAAAATCAACACAATCTCTTAGCTACTTGCAACTTGCATTTATTATACTACAATTTAATAATCTATAAAACTGCATACCCAAAATTTTTCTAAAGCT
Source organism: Rhagoletis zephyria (assembly GCF_001687245.7). Lineage (NCBI taxonomy): Eukaryota > Metazoa > Arthropoda > Insecta > Diptera > Tephritidae > Rhagoletis > Rhagoletis zephyria. The sequence goes on from NW_016170291.1 coordinate 15,936, forward strand.
CAAATTTTTTTTTTAATTTTTTGTGAATTTTTTTTTATACATTTCAAATTTTTCTTGTGAAATTATTCTTCATTTCGGAGGAA
>NW_016170292.1:0-5954 GCF_001687245.7 Rhagoletis zephyria
GTTAATTTTGGTATGCCTTGTGAATTGAGTGGACTCAATCTACCAACAACACAGGATATTTTAAGATATTATTTTTACTTGGCTGAACGTGCTAAATCCCAAAATATAATGTTTTCATATAAAACATATACTCCCAATGTGACAGACAAATTGGTTGAAATTTGGAATAAAGTTGATACTGGAATTGTATTTAAACCAAATATTTTTAGAAAATTGAATGCTTTGCTTGACAAATATAGATTCGAAAGTAAACACAAAGCAACTAGCTCAAAATTCGTAGCGTTCGTACAATCCACCAAAGAAATATTTTATATTGGAAAATGTAAATGCGACTTGAAAGCAGCTCTGTATATAGGAATTCAATTGAAATTTTTTCTTTTAAANAGCTCAAAATTCGTAGCGTTCGTACAATCCACCAAAGAAATATTTTATATTGGAAAATGTAAATGCGACTTGAAAGCAGCTCTGTATATAGGAATTCAATTGAAATTTTTTCTTTTAAAATTTTATATGTTTTTTTTTCTAAATTGAATTTTTGTTAAAATAATAAAGCAAAATAAAGAAATAAATATTTTTCCATTATTTTAAATTATTAGAAACTCAAAGATTTGACTATTTGAGCAATAAGTTCGTCAATTTCCTCCAAAAAAAGTGAAAAATCCAAAAAATTGTTTAAAAACGCACTCTGGTGGCGATCAAAATTAAAAATTAATGCGAAAAATGGATTCTCTGACCCAAAAAACCCCCGTATACACATTTTCAATAATATTTTTTTGTCTTTTATTTGGTATTTTTGAAAATATCTACCAAAAAATTTTGGCAGGCTCGAAAATGATTTTAGAGGTATGGTTCTTTGGGCGAAAATGTTTGTTATGGTCCATAGTACCAGAATCGCAAGGATATGAATCAACTTTTTTAATTGACCTACTAATTGACCCACCCTAATATATATATATATAGATATGAACTGTCAACCAAATATCTATTGGACTACACAATCTTTTGAGTACATACAGAATAAAAACAGTGGATGGCTAAATCTTTTACCAAAGTTTCTTCTCCAATTTTTTTGAATAATTTGCTCACTAATGTGATAGCAACGAGTTTCGTGCCTCATTTAAAGGGCTCATTGGAATTTTTTTTCTCCAAAAAGGTCCACAGAACTACGTTACACTGCACGACTCTTTAGGAGGTAATGGGCTCTGTAGGGAACAGTTTTTACAAGACAAATTATTGGAGAACAATTTGCGGGTTGGACTGGGAATGCACTCAAATTGGCCACACCCCAATTCCAAAATATATGGTTAACGAAGGAAACCCCCGAAATGAAAAATCACCCCGAGGTCTGGGAATTCATTAACAGTGGAAAACTGAGCGTTAGAAATTTTATCGGCAGAGCCTGATTTTTCACATCATTCTTATTACCTGATTTTAAAATCGGAGAACTGAAAGAAATCTTCCAACAATCAATGACAACAGCTGTAGACAGGTAAAGAGTGAAGATACATTTTAATAACACACAAAGAGAAGTACTACATTTCTTTATAAAAAATGAACATAACCCATCGATATCACATTGCGTAGAAGCTTTCAGAGAAGATATGCCATTCAGCCGTGTTTTTGCCATCTAATGCAAAATAAGATTAAATGAAAAATCTGTGAAAGGATTTACAGAGTGTCTGGAAAAATTTCAGCGCATTTCTCATTTAGACACACACAAGTTAGAATATTTTTGCAACCTTTCTTTGACCGAATAAAGTTCCAAAAAGCTTTAGGATCACATTTCAGTTCTTCTTCAAACCGGAAGATATATTAACTATACATAAATTTATCAAGTACATTGAACTGTATAGATTATAGAATTTGTTCCTTTGGTTCTTCAGTTTCTTTAAATAGCACTTCGTATACCAGAGAAATTTATGAACACGGGCAGGCCAATGAAAAAGTTTATTGCGAAATATTGAGCAGGAAAGGTTCAAAATATTCAGATACTATTTTTACAGCAAAAACCAAACTCTAGTTAACTTCAAGAATTCTGGAATGTAGAGAGTCAAAATCAGCATTTCTAAAGTTTAAAGACCGTGTAACACTTTTAGATACTGAAGCAACATTCAAATATTATACAAAGACCACACCAAGAATATTATTTAGCTTGCCCGCAGTGCGGAAGTGTTCCCATGAAATAAAGTTACTACATAGTTTAGAGATAGTATCTAACAGAATAAGATTTGAACTGGTTGCTTTATTGTGCAATGAGGGACACTGGCTACTTAAAAACTTCCAATTTATGCTGGCAGACGAAGCGTAAAAAATTCAAATCTAACTACGATTCATTTATCTCTGCAAGCAGCTACGTGCACGAACAAAATATTACATTGTTGTTGTTTAAGCAACATCGGCTCGGCTACAGCACGAACGAGATTTTTCGTTAAGTTATCTCTGAGCTATCTACATTGGAATGCCTATGGGGCAACTGTTCACGGCCAATGATACCACAATTGAGCGGAAACTATATAGTGTTGTGCAAAAAGGAACCCATCTTGAAATATTTTTAGGCTAGAGAAAATTGCTGCAGGTTATTAGAGAAAGAGTTTATTTGATTGGCGTAAGAAAACCATTATTAAATAAATTGGACTAAATAACATTATTGCGATTGAAGTCACCGATAATACAAAATGGCCTAAGTATCTTCATTATTTTCATATTGACTAGTAATGTTAATGTTTTTTCGATGATTGTTTTTTTACACGTTAAGAGTAGATGTATATGCGTGTAAAAAAAAAACAGCTAATATACATTTTTATATATTTATATATTTTATATGTACATAAGTTGAATCACAAATCCATTCCCACAAATTTTCCTTTTTCCGCGAATTTTGTTTTTTCTTTTTTTTCATTAACAACATTGATTTCGAATTCTATGAAATATTGATGTACCATCTACAAATGAATTGATACCAACTAAAGATGACAAAATTGAAGTGATGGATCTCGACTCGCGCCGCATAATTCTGCTCATCTGCATACAAAAAAAATAGTTACAATACTACGTGGAATATCAAGCCATCGCCAATGAAACTGACCTCAAACTGACGGTCGTGCATTAAAAATAGGGGGAAATTGAACGCACAGAAAAAATTCCAACAATTCTTTATTTCTATGGAAATTGCAATCGCCACAATGGCACATGCTTTGGGGAATTGACCTTTGGTTTTGACTGCACTTCAGCAGATATGATCCCTTTTTTTATTCCTTCATTTCTTTTATTTGTTTTTGCTATTTTACTATCATCTTTCCTTAGTTCGCTAGCTCAACTCGCCTACCTGCTGTTTTGTTGTATATTGTGTTTGAAGTGATGCCACTGACTCTGAAGGAGCACCTGATGGCAGAGCTGCGTTGCGTTTTTACCCTAATCGCAGGATACTCCCAATGCGTGTCCCCTTTCAGGCAATTGATTGATAGTTTACTCGTACTGCGTACTCGTATAATATTGTTAGACGTATTGCATGTTATTGTTGTATTTGCAGATTTTTTTGGTTTCTTTTTTAAGCACAGTGCTTTGAAGAATTGATTTAGCAGTATGCGGCAAGAGTTCGATCAAATTATAAGGAACTTTGAACGAAGGTAAAATTTTCGATTATTGCATTAAAAAGGACGAACAAAACCCTGATTATCGACTACGATTGCGACTACTATTAGCATTATAATTACCATTACAATTTTAATTACCATTACCGTTAACATTACCATCTGCATAATAATTACCGTTACCATTACCATTGCCATTACTGTTACTACTGCCGTTTCCATTACCATTGCCATTACTATTATCATTACCGTCACTATTACCATTACAATCATATATTGTTCTCATTGTCATTACCATTTTTATTACCATTACCTCTGCCACTACCATTGCCAGTACTATAACCGTAATCATTACCATTAACATTGGCATTACAATTACCATTACTTTTATAATTACCGTTACCATTATAACTACTTTTAACATTTCATTACCTTTACCATTAACATTATCATTGCCAATAACATAACAACTACCCTTACCATTATCATTACGTTGCAATTACCATTGCCATTTTCACTGTCATTACGATTAAGATTATTACGATTATTATAACCATTACGATAACGATTACCATCAAGTTTCACCATTACGATTACATTATTAACTAGATTACAACTACGATTACGATTACGATTACAATTAAGATTACGATTACTATCTCGATCTCGATTTCGATTGCATTTGCGTTTAATTTTACCATTCCTATTATGATTATGACTATGATTACGATTCCGATAAATACCTCTTTTTTTAATATCGAACTCTTACGTCATCCCCTGACGTTGTTCATCACGTTTTATACTTACACGTCAATCAATGCGAAATGCATTTCATTGCAACAGCTCGTTTACCCTTCAAACCACTCATGATCTATACAATTCACACAAAAAATGATCTTGAAGCGACTGCAATAAATTGGAAAATAATTTAGCAACAGTTTTAGCGAACAGCTGTCATTCTCAGATGACCAAAATATTTTACGTTATTTACTTTTCCCAATCAACTATGCAAAACAAACCGCATAATTAATGAAATTTATCTCAACTGATTTCCTTTGCTTAAATTTATTCAACGCTGTGGGAATCCTTTCTCACAATTTAATTAAATTCTAAAATAAATAAATCGCTGAAAATAGGCAAAACCAAATTTCAATTTGCAACTCATCAACTTTTTAAAAAACAAAAATTTATAAAATCAAAATTGCTGAGCCCGCGCAATGAATTTTTCAAACATTTACTTGGCTGTCTATTTAGTCACGCTGTTCAGGCTACAACAATGCAATGTACAGTGTGTATATTTTTATGTTTATGTATTCACATTTTTACATTTTTGTTTTATTTTTATTTCTATTTTGCTTTCAAGTCAACTCATCTATTTAAATGCAGAGCAGTTCGTTCATCTGCAGCGATCCATGTACTTATGTATGTAGATATATATAGCCCCTTATTGCTGACATTTGAACTGCCACCGGGTGCGGTCAATGGCGGTGGCATAGGTCCAATCATTGATGCTTTGATTTCCACTTAACATAGCTATTTGAAATTAATAATTTTCTGCAGCCATATCAATAGTTCAGCTAATATCGTTGCCATAGGTTCAGATACGGCTCGAAGGGCCATGGAAACGATTGAAGCGTAAAGACAAATGCGAACGTTTAATCAATAATCGGCTTGCCTTGCGTTTAGATATTAAAAGGTATTATAATATTGCCTTTAGGGTGTTGGCGTCCGTGCTTCTTCATGTGCCAACTGGAACACAATTCGGACACAAACTCCGATTTTTTCACAAATTTTCTTTGTTATAGTACAAATAAAGAGAGGCTTGTCTTCTTTTTTCCCATTTGTTTTGACCAGCCTTTTTCGCATTTACCGATTTTTGATAAAAAAAAAAAAGTTTCTTTTTTTAAATGCCCATAACTTTTCGNCATTTGTATAGACCAGCCTTTTTCGCATTTACCGATTTTTGATAAAAAAAAAAAGTTTCTTTTTTTAAATGCCCATAACTTTTCTGAAAATGGGCCGGTTGGGACCATCGTTAAAATTGTATAAACCTCATTTCTATAAAAATTTTAAATTTTTATTATAAAATAGTGATTCCTAATGAATCGATTTTCACGTCTTGTGAATCCTCTAAATACTTATATCAGAAACAATCGTATCCGATATAGGAAACTGTAATAGTCCTGGCTAGCTAAATGGTGCAAAAATCAGATGATATAAGGAAATAAATTGGGTAACGCCGCTTCGAATTTTTCACAATTCAGCAATTGTGAATCTCCGATACAGCCTGCAAGACCAAGACGAAGGCGCTGCACTGTTCCTTTTTATTGTTTTTTTTTTTTTTTTTTTTTTTTTTTTTTTTTT
>NW_016170292.1:5966-16017 GCF_001687245.7 Rhagoletis zephyria
TTTTTTTTTTTTTTTTTTTTTTTTTTTTTTTTTTTTGTATGTTACCGCATAACTTTGGATCATGTTAACCGATTTCTATAAAGGAAAAGTGTTACCTCACAGGCGTGTACCATACTAATTCGGTTTAAATCCGATCATTGGATTATGAAGAAATTAACGAAAATCTTAAATTTTTATATTAGAATCGAAGTCGGTTTTATTTTTTGCTTAAAAACTACTTGTTATTTATTTTTTTCCCGTTTTATAGAAAATCACTTATTATTTTTTGATTCACCCCTATTCATCTAACAAACAGGAAGATTACCCCTTTCATTTTACATAGCCATTTATAACTTCACATACTTACATAGATATGCTCCGAAAAAATAAAATGCGAGATTACTATATACTACATACATACCTTGTTGCCATGGAAGATGTGGTCAGGCATATGTGGTGATTTGATTGCCACTATTGCCGTTACCGTTGCCAGCAATCGCTTCGCNTATTTATTTTTTTCCCGTTTTATAGAAAATCACTTATTATTTTTTGATTCCCCCCTATTCATCTAACAAACAGGAAGATTACCCCTTTCATTTTACATAGCCATTTATAACTTCACATACATATACATACATACTTACATAGATATGCTCCGAAAAAATAAAATGCGAGATCGTAGTAGTATGCATTTGCTTGTTGGCACTAGTGCCTGTGAATCGTACTATATACTACATACCTTGTTGCCATGGAAGATGTGGTCAGGCATATGTGGTGATTTGATTGCCACTATTGCCGTTACCGTTGCCAGCAATCGCTTCGACGATTGTTGCATTTCTGAACACACAGCTATTTCATGGCGCTCAATTTTTAATTTATTTTTTCTTCTTGTTATTGGCTGCCCGCACTCGAATAGCATTGGCCATTTGAATGTTTCACCAAATGATTCCGCTCTTCTGGGTATACATACATACCATGCAATCTGAGCTTCAGTTAACAATAATCCTTGTTGCTGTTGCTGTGATTGCTTTCAATGTTGCAGCGTTGCAGTGTTGCAGTATGGTGTATGGTTATTTTGCAAGGCTTTAGCAGTANTCACCAAATGATTCCGCTCTTCTGGGTATACATACATACCATGCAATCTGCGCTTCAGTTAACAATAATCGTTGTTGCTGTTGCTGTGATTGCTTTCAATGTTGCAGTGTTGCAGTGTTGCAGTATGGTGTATGGTTATTTTGCAAGGCTGTATTTACACACATGCATGTGTGTGTAGATGTGCAGCAGCAGTATGGTTGGTATTCATTACAAAAATTATTTTTTGCAGCGCATCGCTAGTGGGGTGGTCAATGGCTGGGAGACCTCTGGCAATAATGCCATGTTTTTGAGGTGATATGTTGCGCATTGTGTATGCAAACAGCTTCGCACTAATATTCATTTTAACTCCATGGAATTATGAAGTGCTTGTGATAGCTTTAAACTCTGTTTAGATGTGTCGATTTATGAATGCAGAACCATTGCATAGAATTCATGCGTACATCGACCTTTTCAATTTTCTGCCTTGCCGCTATGTATCTCGTTCAATTAATTTATTTTTTTTCTTTTATCGTTGAAAACTAATATACAGTAAGTGCCACTTCATGTTCATTAGATGGTGAAATTAAATCTTAAATTAAAGTACTGACAAGTAATTTTTAAGCAAACAAGTAATTTTTAAGCACAAAACAAAACCGACCGACTTCACTTCTCATATAAAAATTCAAGATTATCGTTAAATGGTCGGATTTAAACCAAATTAATATAGGACTACCTGGAAATTGCTTGACGTGGTCCAAAGTTGTGCGGTAACATACAAAAACAAAAAATAAATGTTCCGACGGATTATAAACTCCTCCCTTTTGTGAAGTCGGTTAAAAAGAAATTCGGGACAAGCAACCTATAAATCTTAATATTAACCCTTAATTAGGCGCATCGGACAAAGGCCATTTCAAGTTGAAAAAAAATATGCCTTGAAGTGATTGGAGCGTGCTTGCGTTCTTTCTAGCTTCCTAACTCCCCGCGGGGTACGTAAATTAGTCACGGCTAGAACGTCATTGCTTACACATGTGTCGCTACTCTCTTCAGTGTTGATCCCATGCGACCACTTACGGAACATTTTTTTGGCGGATNTGCCATGTTTTTGAGGTGATATGTTGCGCATTGTGTATGCAAACAGCTTCACACTAATATTCATTTTAACTCCATGGAATTATGAAGTGCTTGTGATAGCTTGAAACTCTGTTTAGATGTGTCGATTTATGAATGCAGAACCATTGAATAGCATTCATGTGTACATCGACCTTTTCAATTTTCTGCCTTGCCGCTATGTATCTCGTTCAATTAATTTTTTTTTTTTCTTTTATCGTTGAAAACTAATATACAGTAAGTGCCGCTTCATATTCATTTGATTGTGAAATTAAATCTTAAATTAAAGTACTGACAAGTAATTTTTAAGCAAACAAGTAATTATTAAGGGAAAAAATAATTTTTAAGCAAACAAGTAATTTTTAAGCACAAAACAAAACCGACCGACTTCACTTCTCATATAAAATTTTAAGATTATCATTAAATGGTTGGATTTCAACCAAATTAATATAGGACCACCTGGAAATTGGTTGACGTGGTCCAAAGTTATGCGGTAACATACAAAAATAAAAAAGAAATGTTCCGACGAATTATAACCTTCTCCTTTTTGTGAAGTCGGTTAAAACGAAATTCGCGACAAGCGACCTATAAATCTTAATATTAGTTGAAAAAAATGTATTGGAGTGATTGGAGCGTGCTTGCGTTGTTTCTAGCTTCCTAACTCCCCGCAGGGTACGTAAATTAGTTACGGCTAGAACGTCATTGCTTACACATGTGTCGCTACTCTCTTCAGTGTTGATCCCATGCGACCACTTACGGAACATTTTTTTGGCGGACTTAAGTTTTTTATTTATTTATTTATTTTTTTTTTTGAATTCGAAATTATATTATTTTTTTTTTCTAAAACTCTTTTTAAACGACTTCAAAAAAAAAGGAAAAGGTTATCAATTCGTCGGAATATATATATATTTTTTAGTGTATGTTACCGCATAAATTTGGGCCACATTAACCGACTTCTATAATTCGCTTTTTCAAGGAAACATGGTACGACAAGTGTGGTCCCATACTAATTTGGTTAAGATCCGAACATTGGATCGCTAAGAAATTAACGCTAATCTTAAATTTGTATATAGGAATTGAAGTCGGTTTTGTTTTTTGCTTAAAAAGGACTTGTTTCAACACTTTCATAGGGGTCACTTGTACAATTTTCTTCTTAATGCACTTAATTAAGGGTTAAGGGCTGCGCGTTTTAAAGGCGTATTTTTCACTGCTCCGAAAATATTTCACAGTCAGGAAAAAAATATAGGCGATTTTTTTTTTTAAACAGCCTAACGTACTTTTATGTTAAAAGCTTTTGCTTTGGTGACACGTGTACAGTTGTTAATTTTTTTGCTTATACTGTACATTTATAGATGTATGTATGCACATATTTTTTGACGAAAAACTACATTGTGAATGAGGAGCAAAACAACAAAAAATATCGAAAATAACTCTCAAAAAAATTAAACAAATTGTGTGCCTGCTGCCAAATGGACAAAACACAGTGAAAGTGAAATAAATGAGAATAAATTAAAATTGAAATGAAAAAAAATTAACTAAACTCACAGTGTCACTCAGCGGAGATTGTCGGTGTCAAAGTAGCAATTATTACGCATTTTTTCACGCCATCGCCACCGCTTTGAAACGGTGTCGGCTATGCCATTCGAAAGAAGTCCAACACACATACACATTGTGTTAGTGGAGGGGCCGGAAACTTCCTTGGTGACAGTCAACAGCGCCAATGGCGGTCGGCCACATCCTTTGAGCGCAATGCCATTCCATCAAACTACTAAGGATGCTTTGAGGTCACATGGGGCTCGCCGGTAACAACAAACCAGTTGTGCATTGTGGAGGATTGCCATCGCAGGTGGTCTGCCAATGCTTCACTGGTTTTACGCCGCCAACGCTTTCCTTGAACAAGCGACAGACCAACCAAACGGTCGTCGACTAAATATTTAGTTGCTGTGGCTTTAATGTTTTTGCTACAATTCGGTTCAGCAAGCTGTTGGCTGCTAGTGGCGTGGCTGACTGTCAGCTCATCAGCTGCAATAGACTTTCGGTCATTTAGTGGATCGCTCCCGCTCAACGTGCAGCTGCCATTTTTGCCCTTTCTCTCTTCTCCCCATTTCAGTACGTCAAACAATCCCATAAACGCAATAAAATATAATTGTAGATATCTTTTTTATTGTTCGCACTGCCGCAATGGTGCGCTACACTGCCTGCCGCCAGCTGGTGGGGTGGCTGTGCCACTATTGCCATTATTGTCGCCACTTCATTGCTTCGGATTTTTGTTTTTTCACTTTTTTCTGTTGCCTAAATGCTCTTCCTTTCGTCTTACTGTGTAACTTAGTTTTTCCCCAACTTTATTTTCGGCCGCCTTTTGTTCATTTGGGCGCCGTTGTTTCCAATCGTTTTTTGTTTCTTCGTTTCCTATTATTTTTATTTTTCAATTTCTTTTCTTTTCCTTTGCATTTTATTACTTTTCGCATGTTATTTTTTCACTTTGCTTTTGTATATATTTTTTTTTATTAGTGTTCACAGTTAGGTACTATTTTCATTGTTGCACTTATTGTTGTTTAGCCTGGGCATAACATTAAAAATTTATAGGTTTCAATTTTCCTGTTGTGTTCCTTTCTGATTTGATTCTTGAATTTTTTGCGCGAATTCATTTATAGTCCTTTCATGCCGCCAGTCAACACCCCGCACCCCGCATCTTGGTTTTTTTTATTTCAGAAAATAAGATTTTGCTAGCGAAACAATCTGTGGAAATTGAATTTGTTTGTTTATGCCAATTCAACTTAGCCTTCGCGCGTCTCATCGTTGGGTTTTTCCATATTCGCTTTTATAGAAGGGAAGCTGATTACTAAGCTTTTTTCTTATACTTTTCCTTTGTGCAAAAAAAAAAACAAAAATCATCTTTTGCAGAGTCAATTGTGCAGAAAATAATGATAAAATATTCAGAATTTGATTGAAGCAATCCGCCTCTGCATAATCACCTACTGCTTCTGTCTACACCGTTACTACTCGTAGAGTCGTAGAGGATTTGAATTAGTTTAAAAAGTCGAAGTAAGCTTTCACTAAGTTTAAAAAATTTCTTTATATGTATGTATAAGTCCGTCATCATGCCCGCGCTGGTAGATGGCGCCGAAGCATGGACAATGACAACATCCTATGAGGCGACTCTTGGAGCGTTCGAGAGGAAGATTTTTCGGAAGATTTACGGGCCTTTACGCGTTGGCGACGGCGAGTACCGCAGACGATGGAACGATGAACTGTATGAGCTTTACAACGATATGGACATAGTGCAGCGAATTAAAATACAGCGGCTCCGCTGGCTTGGTCATGTCGTTCGAATGGACACCGACGCTCCAGCTCTGAAAGTATTCAACTCGGAACCCGCTGGTGGTAGCAGAGGAAGAAGATGGCCCCCACTGCGATGGAAAGATCCGGAGGTCACCGAATCCCAATGAAATTGAAGATGAATCCAGAGATCGATTAAAGCTCTACTGGGAGAGACAAACAGAAGATTAAGCTTTTGTAGCTACTTACTTGCCATGCTCTCTTTCATATTCCCAGGCAGAATTGTTTGAACGAATTAAAAAAAAAAACTTACTATAAGTACTTATTGCATATAAGAAAGTCAGCAATTTCACGGCAAATCTTATATTCCCACCGAGTTATGCATACTATACAGTGGCTAAGTGGCTAGAGGTGCGTACTACCACTACGTAGGACCTGGATTTGATCTATAAGTATTAGACTTTTAAGTTTGTATATGAAATTCTTAAATAAAAATACTATTGAATTATAATAAAATCTTATGGTTGAAAGATCGCAGCTTCGAGTGCGGTTGGAGGTGGTTAGAGTGTAAGGTAGGTCAATTATTTCAATTTAAATATAAATTACAAATTGTATAATTAATATATTGAGAAACCTTAATACTCAAATACCATAAAAAATAAATTAGATTTTTTTTAAATACAATTCAAAAAATTACAATTTACAAAATAAATAAAAATTAAATATTTAAAAACAAAACCTTTCCTGCTCTGGGACTCGAACCTTGTATCTCTCGACTAGCACTGCAGAGCTTTGCTCTGTCGGCCATTGCCGCTGTTTGAGCGCCACGAGCAAAATGACATACTAATTTCTTTCACGGGGTATGAAATGGCAGGTAAATTTTTCCTAAAAACTAAGGAATTTGTGGTACTTGAACTGAGTCAAATCGTTTACTCATTTTAAGGCAGCCAGGTCATTGGAGCCATTTCTAGATAATATTTCCTTAGAATAATAAAATTTTTTCCAAGCATCAAGGAATGTTTTTTTCTGAGTGTAGTTGATGTTAATGATAATTGATGTTAGCTTTTGAAAAAGGGTGAATACTCCCTTAATCCTGGTTATGACCTACATGTATATATATGAGCAAATCTCATGAGTTGTTACTAAAACGTGTTTTTGGTCGAAAACGGTGGGACACTTATCTCACAAAATGCATGATCTTCAGTTTAGCATAAGGAAAGAAATTTCATGGCAAAGTTGTGTTTAAATGAAACCTTAAAAAGATATATTAAAAAAAGTCATCATAACAAACCTTGCTCATGTACCAGCAGATGTGTATAAAACGCATACGCCCCCATAGTACCACACCAGTCAGCTAACAGGTTTACTCGCACAACTTAACCTCAAAGTTATGCCACAATAAAAAATATAAAATTCTCATGATATAATCAATGCATATTTTTTTTCTTTTGGTTGGACACTAATTTTATTACTCTAGGTTGTTTTATTTTGGCAAGGAAAACAGTTTCACTTTTTAATGTTGGCATTTTGAGGTATCTTAAACTTTTAAAATTAAAAAAATAATCGTAGTTCAAAAATTACAAAATTTTCTACATGCTGCCATTTTTTTTTTTTAATTTGGTGGCACTCCCTTGAAACTTCACACATATGCTGCATTTGATGCCAACTTTCATTGCTTCTAATATGAATATTGTATTTGAAAACTTCCCAAAGTTATTAAAAAAAGCATGATTTCTGCATGTGACAATAAAAAAATTAATAACTTCCGTACTCTTTCGTATAAATAAAAGTTTTAAGGACAAGATTGTTCAAATACTTTATTTATTTTTTATTGTCCCTGTTTCTGGAACTCCATTGATTGAAGTAAATGCAAGAAGAATGCTTTAGCGTTTTATTTTTTATTTTTTGCTGAGAGTGATACCAAAAAAACAGCTACTCGTGAGATTTGCCAAGTTTCATTCAAATCCGTTCAGCGGCTTTAGCGTGAAAGCTTAACAAACATACTGACTTACTCACTGCCAAACTTTCACATACATAATATTCGTAGAATGTTTAACCATAGGTCCATCCCTACACACTATTATGAAATATTAAAAAAATAAATAGCACAGTGCATAGGCAACTGGCTGAGTCAGTGGGATCGTCGGTTCGAATCCTACTGAAAGAGAGCAGAACACAGAAAAGGGTTTGCTAATTAGGTGTATCGAAAAATTACCACGAGATCCGACCTGGTAAAATAGAATTATTAAATGCAGAAATTTGATTTAATTTGTTCTAGTTTTTTTTACCTTTTTTTGTAACCAATTCCAGCTTCCACTTAAACCATGCAGTATGGTCAGCTAACATAATACAACCAAATTGAAGCTGACAGGAAAAGCAGCACTTTGTTGATGCTGATGCTGATTTCATGCTTACCGTTTTCATTTAATTTCATTTTCTTTTATATTCATAATTCATTTTAATTTTGTTTGTAATTCGCTTAAAGTTAATAGTGGTGTTCAGTTGGTGTTGACGTTGTTGGCCAAAAGGGTGCATACAATGGAAGCTATCACGCGGTCTCGTGTGAAAAACTCATCAAAAGTATACTCAATGCTCATTAACACACATAACAACGTGCAATAACATCAAAATTGACAAGTGAGCGCGCAACAACAACAATCATACAATCAACAAATGCAGCTACAAACACAACAGCAGTCAAAGGGAGGAGAGAGACCAAAAAAAAAAACACTCGAGAGCAGTGGTATTTGTAAACATGCATACTTAATAATAAAAACAACAAGGACAACAACATGCGAAGAAGGCAAACAAATGTTATGTTAAAGCTACGAAAAGTACATGTTGAAAATATGCTTGCTAAATTGTACAAATATGTATACATATGCGCTGTTGCTAAAGCGCCAACAGCGAAAAAGGGAGGTGCGCTAAAACAAATACACCGCAAAAGCATTGCTAACAAAACTGACAGATGATCAAATAAAGTGACAGGCAGCAAGGCGTAAAATGTGGGTGGATTGACTAGCCAAACCAGACAGCAAAGACAACAAAGACAACAGATGCGTTTGTATTCAAGGGAGCGTGACAGACACTTGAAGGTGGGTAGCAGAAAGAAAAAATAGTTGGCGGGGTGAAAAAGTTGGCGGGGTGCTGTCAGCTACAAAAACTGCATGCCAACGTCAACAACAGCAGCTGTGTATATCAAACAGTGGTTGCAATGGCCATAAACAAGAGACAACTGCTTGACGAGAGTAATGAAATCGACAGCTGCCTTGACTCTGCAACAAACACAAACAATGCGAAAATGCAAACGTAGCAACTATGAATACGCTGCAGAAAAAAAATTCGCAACTGACTCAACCCACTTGTAGTTAGCTTTTTTCCGATATACCGATAATATATATATAGCTTTTAATTAACTACAGAAAGCTAGCTCGAAAATAGTTGAAAAGTAATGCTGTAGTCAGTTTTCTTAAAACAAGTTTCTATGTTTTTAAATATCCTCATGCAAATTTTACTTTGGATGCACTTTTGATATTAAGTATTGATATTTTATGTCCGAAAGTAGTTAGCTATAAATTAGTTGCTACCTATTTAATACAGAGGCAACCACCACCTTGACTATTTAGCTTTCCTCGGAAGAAAATTTATAGATAATAGTGACCTTAAGTTCATTTCTAACCAACAACTTCTTGTTAACTTACAGTAAATATATTTAATTTCCTGCTGGGTATTTATGTATCGTATAGTATATACATACAGACAGCGATTTATAAGTCGTGTTGGGTGACAGTCGAGAAGTCAACCTTTGCATTAATAATCAAAAAGGCAAAACACCACAATAATATTGCATGTGACAGGCATTAAACGGCTGCAGAAAAAAAAAATTGGCAAACTGTGTGTGTGTGTGTAAGTAGTGCAAATATCGCGTGCATATGATTGTATGTACATAAGGGTGGTTCAAAAAGAGCAAAGTCGAAATTTTAATGCTCACACCCCTGAAAAAATATACCCATATTTTTTATTTTAAAATAAAAAAATATTTAGAGTTCACTCAAAGTGCTCAAAGTTCGCCATGTATTTTCTATGGGGGAAAAACACTTATCGTAGACATGGTATAGAATTCTTGAAAATCAATATTTTTTGATCGGAAACCGCAGGTTCTCTTCAGGAGGCTTTCAATGGTAAGAGCAATAAGATATTTTATTGGTACCTCCATTACATTTTTCGGGGTTTTTGGGGGTTTTTGGCGGACCTATAAATTATAGTTTCTATGAAAAAGATTAATTTTTAGGAATTTCTACGAAAAGTTGTTTTTTCCATATAAAATACTTGGTAAACTTTGAACGCCTTGAGCGACCTCTGAATATCTTTTGATTTCTAAATAAAAAAATCTGAGCATATTTTTTTTCGGTATAGAAGATTCCGAGGGTGTGAGAGCATAAATATTCCGATTTTACTTTTTCACATGCATTTTTGTACCACCCAGATGTATTTGTGTTTGCCTGCAAGCAACTACTTTGTCAGTTGAAGCGTGCGAACAGACACTTCAAAGTTCAAAAAGGTTCTTAACCCGCTGTTGCGGGCAACCACAACAACGGACAAAAATTCAAAC
>NW_016170293.1:0-3844 GCF_001687245.7 Rhagoletis zephyria
AATTGTTATAAACAGGACGATATATCAAATTAAGGGTTACTAAATTTAGTAACTCGCGTTCATTTACCATTTTTCAATAAGTCTACTAGTTTTTAAGATATTAGATAAAACTTACAAAAGCTATAATTTTCCTTTATGAATTTTCAATTCTTAACTACTTCTGCTGAAGTGAAAAATACAAAAAAGTGAGACGAGATGTATTTCATACGTTTTAATGACTTCGTATGTTTATATAATATTAAAACTTGGTCACGCCGATTTGGTCAGTTTTCAAGATCGTGGTGAATGAAGTCAAACATGTATTGTCAAAGATTAGGAATCGTTTGATAAGTTAATAGCAGTTTCCAGCATATAAGTATGTGCACACTTTAACATAATACAATTAGGGTGAGTCCATTTATGCAGTATTGAAAAATGGTGCGGAATGGTTTCATTAGTCACCGATGAAGCACATTTTTCGCGGTTTCAAAATTTGCCGTTATACGAAAGTAGGGGACGTGCATTAAGTGTTAAGATAAAATAAATAACATAAATATTTTACTTAAAAAATAAATGTAATAGTCTTTAACATATCCTGGGAAATCCTTTTGAGGACCCTCCAATTGGACGATATTGCTTTGCATTCAGCTTGAACGAAAAAAGTCACTCCCTGGCACACTTTTCTGTAATCTGGTTCTTTCATTTAAAAGTTATTTATGTATAAAATTGAAGAGTAATTTTTTTAGAAAACACTGGAGATCCACTTAAGTTTTTCGATATAACGTTAGTAAATGTAACTCGATCGGTACGTAATAAATACCAAATTGAAGGCAAGACTTACTTTTACTGATTTAGGATAATAATATGACGAAAATCGTTCAGATTATAAACAAATTATTTTAAAATAAAAAAAATTTTTGAACAAAATTTTTTGTCATTTTCTTATACATATTTGCAATTTTTATATTGTATGCATAAACATAAATAAACTAATCAGTGTTTCTAGAAGTTGTGTATGTTCAGTGTTTCCATACTCATTTGCATAAAAAATGTTGTTCCACGATGATGGAAAATAATGGCTTTTCTATTAGAGCTACCGAAATTGTTCCAAAATTTGCAAAAATTCGCAAACTATAGCTAATATTAAAAAAAGATTAGAATATTTGGAAACAGCGACATAAATGCACGCCAGTAATATTAATGCTGTTCTTTACATCTTTTGACTATACGCCGGTGCAATTATCAAGAGAACAATTAAATTTTGTTGAAAACAGATAACCTTGAGATTAACGATAAACTAAAGGGCTGCGAGAAATGATATTTGACTTTATCTTTTGGGTTAACGGATTCATTATCTAATAATATGCACCAAACCTTTTTGCTGAACCCAGAATTTTGAACAAGAATTGGTCTTATTCGGCTAGTGAGATGTGGATCACTTGGCGGTCGATGGACGGGCTCTTACCATTAAAATAAAATACTAATACTTTGCAGGCTTGTTTTTGACTTCATCATATAATATATTTTCACTATTACCAAGGGATTTGAGAAAAAATAGATTTTCGACCCGCCCTAGTGAAAATTTTTCTCGATCCGTTAATGTTTTTTTGGTAGAATTGATGCTAATATTATAACTTCTCTAGTAATAATAATTAAAATTGAAGTTATAATAGCAATTGGAAACATTATGTATACTACTAGATTAGTAGACCTTATGACTGGGAGTCAAATATACTTATGTACTATATTAATAATTAATTAATTAACCTCCTCATCAATAAATTAATATATAAAGGAATAATCAAACAATATCAACAAAATGCCAGTATCATGCAGCTGCTTCAAATGCAAAATGATGAGTTTTTGAGAAATGATTATTTAAATGTCGAATTAAACATACTAATAAAAAGGTAGTTCCAATTAATACATAAATTCCGTGGAAGCCTGTCGCTATAAAAAAAGTAGATCCATAAATATATTCATACGTTTGTAAAATAGTAAAGTAGATACCTAATAGTACTGTAAAAAACAACCCTTGTGTAGCTTGTGAATGATTTCCTACCATTAAACTGTGATGTGCTCATGTAACAGTTACTCCTGAAGCTAAAAGAATTGCTGTATTTAGTAAAGGAATTTGAAATGGTTTAAATAGTTTAGTTCCTATAGGCGGTCATGATGCTCCTAGTTCAATAGCAAGTGATAATCTTCTATGAAAAAAGCTCAAAAAAAGATACAAAAAATAATACTTCAGATAACATAAATAAAATTACCCGAAGCTAAAGTAACAAGACCTAAAGTAACAGAGATAGTATGTAGTCCTTGAAATGTACCTTCACGTGATACATCTCGTCATCATTGATAAACAGTTAAGATAGGAATAATATTTCCTTATACAAATAATGAAATGTCATATTGATGGAATCATTTTACTAAACCTGAAACTGAAGTTATAGCACCAGTAGCTCCTGTTAAAGGTCATAGGCTATAATCTACTAAGTGAAAGAGGCGATTAGCGTGTGTTGACATTAATTAACTTCTCTAGAGTATAATGTTCTTAATACGGCAAATATGTACATAAGATTGAATAATTGCAACTGCTTATTCAAGAATTAATAAAGCAATTTGACCAATTAAAAGTAAAGATATAATTATATGCGAAAGTGAAGGGCCTGTATTTCTTAGTAATGTTATTAATACGTGACCTGCAATTATATCAGCTGCTAATCGAACTGTTAAAGTTCCTGGACGAATTACATTACTAATTGTTTCAATACAAACTATTAAAATTGCAGGAGTTCCTTGTGGGACTAAATGAGCAAACATATGTTGAGTATTATTAATTCATCTATACATTATAAACCATAATCATAAAGGTAATGCTAAAGTTAAGGTTAATGTTAAATGACTTGTTCTTGTAAAATATAAGGAAATGATTCTATAAAATTATTAAATAAATTAATGAAAAAATGATGCAAAAATAAAAGTTGATCCTGAATGACCTGATAGTCTTAGTAATGTTTTGAATTCTTTATGTATTGTTAATAAAATTGAATTTCAGAATACATGATAAGTATAAGTCAATATACTGATGGAATTATTAATAATCCTAAAAATGTTCTTATTCAGTTTATTGATAAATTAAAAATTCTTGATGAAGGGTCAAATACTGAAAATAAATTAGTTATCATTTTCAATTTAATGCTTTAGTTGATTTTTGTGAAATCTGAGATTTATGAGATTTAGGAATTATTGAATAGTAATTTATTATTCTGAATAAAATAAAAGTACCAATAGGGGCTATTTGTGGAATTAATAAATATTCAATATTTTTATAAATTTAGTTTGACATACTAATGTTATACTTTTACCTAAGTTTTTCATTAGAAGTAAGTGCTAGTTTACTATTAAGTGGTTTAAGAGACCAATACTTGCTTTCAGTCATCTAGTGTTAAATTTACTCTATCTGTAATTCATTTAATAAAGTGATTAATAGAAATACTTTAAATTACAATTGGTATAAAACTGTGATTAGCACCACAAATTTCAGAACATTGTCCATAAAATAAACCTGGTCGATTTATTAAAAAATTAGTTTGACTTAAACGACCAGGAGTTCCATCAACTTTTACACTTAAAGAGGGAACTGTTCAAGAGTGAATTACATCTGCTGCAGTTACTAAGATTCGAATTTGAGAATTTATATTACTCGGTTATCTACGTCTAATAATCGTAATCCATCTGCAGTTAATTCATTTGTTGGAATTATATAAGAATCAAATTCTACATTTATAAAATCTGAATATTAGTAACTTCAATATCATTGATGTCCAATAGTTTTTAAAGTTACTGAAGGTTCATTAATTTC
>NW_016170293.1:9094-16016 GCF_001687245.7 Rhagoletis zephyria
TAATAAATTTCGGTTTGTATAATTATTAAAAAATAATATAAATATTAAATAACCAACTAAGGTAGTAATTATTACTAAGATTATAAGTGTATGATCATGAAAAAATGTAAGTTGTTCTATAAGAGGGTAGGCACTATCTTGAAGGCCAAGGGCAGCTCATGTTGTCATTTATTTATAAATATTCTAATAAAAGTAAAATACTTTATGTATGAAGCTTAAATCCATTGCACTAATCTGCCATATTAGAAATTTGTTAAAATAGGCAATTCAGAATATCTATGTTCTGCTGGAGGTGTATTTTGTAATCATTCAACTGAAGAGTTTAATTGTATTGGATTTATTCTTGTCGTTGTGAAATTAAACTTTCTCAAATAATAAATAAGAAAAATAAAATTGCTAGTAATGAAATAGAAGATCCAACAGTTGAAACTACATTTCATTTAGTATAAACATCTGGATAATCTGAATATCGTCGAGGTATACCCGCTAATCCTAAGAAATGTTGGGGGAAAAAGGTTAAATTTACACCAATAAATGTAATTAAAAATTGACTTTTTAATCATTTTGTATTTAAAATTAATCCTGTAAATAAAGGGTATCAATGAACAAATTATGCTATAATAGCAAATACAGCTCCTATTGATAATACATAACGAAAATGTGCAACTACATAATAAGTATCATGAAGAATAATACCAACTGATGAATTAGCTAAAACAACTCCTGTTAAACCTCCTACTGTAAATAGAAAAACAAACCCTAAGGTTCATAATATAGCTGGAGAATAGTTTAATTGAGTTCCATGTAGTGTAGCTGATCAACTAAAAATTTTAATACCTGTTTGTACAGCAAAAGTAAAATAAGCTCGTGTATCAACATCTATTCCTACTGCAAATATATGATGTGCTCATACAATAAAACCAAGAAGTCCAATTGCTATTATTCCATAAATTATTCCTAATGAACCGAAGGTTTCCTTTTTTCCTGATTCTTGACTAATAATATGAGAAATTATTCCAAATCCGGGTAAAATTAAAATATAAACTTCTGGATGGCAAAATAATCAAAATAAGTGTTGATATAAAATTGGATCTCCCCCACCAGCTGGGTCAAAGAACGATGTATTTAAATTTCGATCTGTTAAAAGTATTGTAATAGCTCCTGCTAATACTGGTAAAGATAATAATAATAATAATGCAGTTAATACAACTGCTCATACAAATAAAGGTATTCGATCAAATGTAATTCCAGTTGATCGTATATTAATAATTGTCGTGATAAAATTAACTGCCCCTAAAATAGAAGAAATTCCTGCTAAATGTAAAGAAAAAATAGCTAAATCCACAGAGGCTCCTCCATGAGCTATAACAGATGAGAGAGGGGGGTAAACTGTTCAACCTGTTCCAGCTCCATTTTCTACTATACTACTAACTAGTAATAATGTAAGGGAAGGAGGTAATAATCAGAAAATTATATTATTTATTCGAGGAAATGCTATGTCTGGCGCTCCTAATATTAATGGCCCTAAGCAATTTCCAAATCCACCAATTATAATAGGTATTACTATAAAGAAAATTATAACAAAAGCATGAGCTCTTACAATTACATTATAAAATTGTTCATCACCAATTAAAGCTCCTGGGTGTCCTAATTCAGCTAGAATTAAAATTCTAAGCGAAGTTCCTCAAGCCTCAAAAATAAAATATAAAGTTCCAATATCCTTATGATTTGTTGGAAATAGCCATGGTCACGATTAATAATAATAATGATAGTAGATTGGCGCTTACACATATGTTAGTGTTTGGCCGAGCCTCTCCTCCGACTTGTGGCGTGCGCCTTGATGTTGTCACACATATCGAAGGGATCTACAGTTTTACGCCGACTCCGAACGGCCATTGTATGTTTATGAGAAGCTGTTTTTTCATGGCAGAAGTACACTCGGAGGTTTGCCATTGCCTGCCGAGGGACGACCGCTGTTAAGAAAAAAACCTTTTTCCATATTTTTTGCGATGTTGATTTGACCACGGTGTTGATGAGTGAAAGCGCGCACTGCTCACCACTACACCACAGCGGCCGGCTGAATTTAGGCGATAGACTGTAAATCTATTTATAAGAATTAATTCTTTTTAAGCTGTTAGGCTTTATAGTCAAAAATGATATTAGACTGCAATTCTAAAGGAGTAAAAATAAATACTAAGGCTTAAAAGATTTAACTTATATTCATAAATTTGAGGGTTATTAGTTTTTTTAACTTAAAAACTTTTATAAATATTTAGACAGTTTAATTTATTTGTACTAAAAAATAAAATAAATTAAAGAATTTAAAATTAATATAAATGTTGAAAGAAAAGAAAAAAATAATATACATTTAAATGAAAACCTGTTTATATGTATATTATTAATTCAATTATTTTCAGAATAATCTAATCTAATCTAATCTAATCTAATCTAATAAATGTTATAAATGTGAAAGTTTGTATGTCTGGATGTTTGGGAAATCATCTGAATAAATGCTCTAATTTTAATAACGTGACAAAAAATAGCTTCTCTTGTATTAAATTCTTACACTAGTTGAAGAAATTTTATTTATTTAGTAATTATTCTTTCAACAGTAATAGGTTCATTAGGAGGATTAAATCAAACTTCTCTTCGTAAATTAATAGCTTTCTCTTCAATTAATCATTTAGGCTGAATATTGACCGCTATACAAGCCGACGAATCAACTTGATTAATTAATTTTTCCATATATTAATTTTTATCGTTTAGATTAATTTTTATATTCAATAATTATAAAATATATCATATCAATCAAGTTTTTAACTTATTTTTTAAATCAAAAATTTTAAAATTTTGTTTATTTTTTAATTTGTTGTCTTTAGGTGGACTTCCACCATTTATTGGATTTTTACCAAAATGATTGGTTATTCAATTATTAATTGTTAATAACCAATATATTCTAATAACAATTATAACTATAATAACTTTAATTACATTATTTTTTTATTTACGTTTGTGTTTCGCTGCATTTATACTAAACTAGCTTATACCCGCGGGTTTCACCCCGCGCTTTTATCCAAATAGGAAAAATAATTTAATGATGTTAGATTTTATTTCTGTGCCCATTTCGTTATAGCTCGTTATTTTCTAAGCGAGTTAAGGTATTTAGGCCGTTTAAAACTATGAAATTATAAAATCTCCTCTCTCTAAGTTTACCTTAAAAGGTTTCCAGGTATACGACGCGTGAACGTGAAACCTTCTTGGAAGTGCCACGGCGAGTTCTAATATTTCCAACTCAAATTTAGTAACCTGGCCTTGATAAAATACCACTTCTCATTACTGTAGCAAATGCCTCAAGAGAGCTTTAGATTATAAGGTCGAACCCGGCTCTCCCTTTTCCATTTAATGAAATTTATTCTGTCTTCCACAAACACTTCCAGGAATATGTGGCAAGAAAAAGTCAATTTGTACAGGAAGTGCCACGCCCATTTTTCTTGTAACCCTAATCTTCTTCCATGAATTTAGAATTGATTTTACATACCCCAGTACCAAGTCCCAGTACTCTACCATGAACATCTCTGGAGATATGCAGTATAAAACAGTAAATTTGTACGGGAGGTACCATGTCCCCTTTTCGAATAACACAAATTCTTCTCTATGAGTATGGAATTAATTTTGTATACACATCTCGGTGCCAAGTTCCAGTCCTCTGCAATAAACACCTCCAGAGATATGCAGCATAGAAAAATCAATTTGCATGGGAGTTGCCACACCACCTTTTCCAATAACTCTCATTTTTCTCCATGAGTATGGTATTAGTTTCACATACATACATGCATACATATGTATTTCCATACCAAGCTTGAGTGCTTTACCCCAAACATTTGAAGAGATATTAGTGGTGGCAAACTATCGATGGCACTATCGATAGTATCGATGGGACATCACTATCGCAACTATCGATGGCGACCACTATCGGCCCTATTTGAAGTTCGATACTATCGAGGAATCGCCATATCTATGTATGATTTTTATGTTCCTATTCTATGTTGAAACGCGTTTTTGTGAAATTTTTTACAATACTCGTGCGGATAGTGTAATAAAATATTGACAAATATCTAACTCGCAATGTAAAAGGTAACGTGTTTGTTATAGATATGTTTATATTGCATGTGTTTCATTATATGGAATAACGTTTACAGAAAACTAGAGCTTAAGTCGTGAAACTTTTTGTACAAAAAAATCTCAACATAAAATCGTAAAAGTAAAAATGTTAAAGTTTTATAAGTAAATAAACAAAAATTTAAGTAAATAAATGAACATTTTAAAGTGTGGCGACATATTTTTACTTGTTTCTTTAAAGCTTATTAATTTTTTATAAAAGCCCAGCTTATCGTCTAACGAAAACCATGTAAATCCCAATACAAACTTTGTACAACAATTAATAAAATTTCTCACAGTTTCACCAAAATTTCAAAGTTTGGAATCAGAATTTTGAGAAAAATTTTTGGTATGCAATTTTATAGTCCATTAAATTTTAATATAATAAACAGCGTCACGTATTTTCTTCTATACAAAGAAGTTCGTTTTATACGGAAGAAAATGCGTAACACTGTTAGCAAAAAAACTGTCAAAAATCAATGAGATTTTTCAGCAACTTGAAACCTGCAATTTATTATATTATTTATATAAATGAATTCATATAACCTTCAAACGTAATTTTTACATGTCTTTTTGCTGCATTCAAATTAAAAAAGTTCATCCACACTATCGAGGCTATCGACGGCAGCGCACTATCGAAAAAAATGACTATCGGCACAATCGATAGTGACCCACAAAACTATCATCAACTATCGATGGTGTCCACTATCGATAGTTTGCCACCACTAAGAGATATGCAATATGAAACTTTCAGTCAGTATGGGAGGTGCTACGCCTCTTTTCCAAAAACGTCCATTTTTCTCCGTGAATATGAACATGATTTCACACAGTCTTGGCAAACTGTTAATCTGATTAACCATTAAAAATTAACGATTAAAATGTTAATCGCCTTTGACGATTAAAATTAATTAGTCGTAATCAACTGTACGATTAATGATAACATTTTTTTAATCGTTAATCGCTGGCTGCGATTACGTTTAATTAATTTAAAACATTAATCGTTAATCCAATTAAAAATAAAATCTGATTAATTTGTCTAGTTTGTCCGAGTTTGAAACCAAACCCCAGTTATAGTAATTATTTTGTCGTAAAACACAAAATAATTACTATAACTGGTGTTTGGTTTCAAACTCGGACAAACTAGACAAAAAAGCACGTAATATAAAAAAATAATAATTATTGTTATTAGTAATACATAAACTGGGAACTTTTACAAACCTAGTTTGTAAAACGTTTGTTGGTATACATATATCTTAATGAAATGCACACCAAATTGCTTAGATTGATGAGGAAACCCGACTTAGCCATACTGGATTAACTTGCTTTGTGTGCACAGGAAAATTCCAGCATAACTTAATTAATCACCAAACCTACTTGATCAAATTACGAGTTAATGATTAAAAATTAATTTTTTAATCGCGGTACGGTTAACTGTTTAGTCGGATTAAAATTAATCATGATTAACTGTAATCAGATTGAATTTAATCGAATTAACTAACTAATTAAAACATCAATCGATTAATGCCAACATTGATTTCACATACATATCACTATACCAAGTTTCAGTTCTCTCCCACAAATACTTCCAGAGATATGTATGTAATATGAAAATTCCAATTTGTATGGGAAGGGCCTTGAGTTATCGGACTTACTTTCAGTCTAAGACCATCCTTCCGAAATCCGTAGTAAGTGTACTAAATTCCGTTCTGATCGGAAAACCGGTTAAGGAAGTAGCCTATTTTTCAATCCAGGTCATAAACCATCTTTGAGCAAAATTTGATTTTCAAACAGGTGGCAATTCTTAAAAAAGTAGCCTATTTTCCAGTCTAGGTCATAAGCTATCTGTGTGCATACTTTCATGCAAATAAGTTCAGTAATTTCCACGTATTCATTTAATTAAAGTTTCCTAATACGTGATAACTCTTAAAATAGTAGCCTATTTTCCAACATAGGTCATAAGCTATCTCTGTGCGAAATGGCATGCAAATCTGTGTTCAGTCGTTTCCGCGTATTAATTTAATTAAAACTTTTTTAACAGGTGGCAACTCTTCCAAAAAATTTGCCTTTTTTCCACTGTAGGTCATAAGCTATCTGCTTGCAAAATTTGATGCAAATCCGTTCAGTCTTTTCCACGTGTTAAAGAATTAAACTTTTTGGGCAGGTGGTAACTCTTAAAAGAGTAGCCTATTTTTCAACCTAGCTCATAAGCTATATGTGTGAAAACTTCCATGCAAATCAGTTCACTCATTTCCGCGTATTAATTAAATTAAACATTTCTAACAGGTGGCAACTCTTAAAAAAAGTAGCTTACTTTCTAACCTAGGTCATAAGCTATCTATGTGCAAAATTTCATGCAAATCCGTTTAGTCGTTTCCGCGTATTAATTTAATTAAACTTTTTTAACAGGTGGCAACTCTTCCAAAAAATTAGCCTATTAGGTTCCAAAAAATTAGCCTAGGTAGGTCATAAGCTATCTGCTTGCAAAGTTTCATGCAAATCCATTCAGTCATTTCCGCGTATTAATTAAATGAAACTTTTTTAACAGGTGGCAACTCTTAAGAAAAGTAGCCTATTTTCCAATCTGGGTCATATGCTATCTGTGTGCAAATTTTCATGCAAATCCATTCAGTCGTTCCCGCATATTAAATAAATGAAACTTTTTTAACAGGTGGCAACTCTTAAAAAAAATAGCCTATTAACCAATCTGGCCCATAAGCTATCTGCGTACAAAATTTCATGCAAATCCGTGCAGTCGTTTCCGCGT
>NW_016170294.1:0-11548 GCF_001687245.7 Rhagoletis zephyria
TCTGTATACTGCTTTTATCCGGTCGAAAGTGGAATACGGGGCGTTCATTAATAGACTAGAATCTGTTCAGAAAGCTTTTGTAAGATACGTTTTGCATTTTATTGATTTTGCAGAACCAAAACCGTCATATTTCTCGCGCTGTCAATTAATTAACCTCATGATACTGCGCAACAGAAGATTCTTTTTATCTGTTTCTTTTATCGCAGACATTCAGCCCTATCACTGAATCCATCGTAGAAAAGTTACGAATTCGAATGTCCGCTACGAATACGAAAGAATTGCTATCACTGAATCCATGTGAACTCGAAAAAAGTGCTGCCAAACTCAAATGTAAATTTTCGGCCATTCGAAATCAGCTGTTGTGAAGTAAACAAAGCGTTTGAGCAAAATTATCATGCTGTAAAACTTCTTAAACTAATATTTTATTAAAATGGATACCGTAGCTTGTGCGATCGTCTTAATAGAAGAAAATTATCAAAGTAATAACTTAAAAATTCAAAGGAAAACTCTGAGAGATGCGAGTAATCCACTCGAATTAGACGACGCTATGTAAGTAAAACAAACATTTTTATTTCAAAGGATTTGATACGTTTTTTTCTCTTTTAAATGTAGGTTTATAAAAAATTATAGACAAAGCTTCTTTCACATATGTGCTCGGTGAGTTAGAGGCGGGAAGCGCAATTCATGCCAGGTCAACATCAATGAATCAAATCACACGCCTGGCATCTGTGCTACGCTTTCTTTCGGAAGGCAGCTATCAACACGGCGTTGGAAAAGATTTTGATGCACCAATGGCTCAATCAACGTTTTCCGGTATTTTAAAATCCACACTAGCAGTCCTGCAAGCACGTTTATGTCCTCATTGGGTAAATCTGAATATGACAGACGAAGAAAAACAAAAGGCTAGAGGGCATTTTTATACCAAGTATAGGCTTCCGGACGTTATTTTGTGTGTGGATGGAACGCATATAAAAATCGTTTCACCAAAGGAGGACAAATTTCTTTTTTATAATCGGAAAGGTTTCTTCAGCATCAATGCCATGATTGTAAGTATATGCTTGCAGAAACCAAAACTGAAAATTTGTATACATTTTTATTTTATTTTTAAAGATTTGTGACAATGAAATGCGAATCAGGTACGTCAATGCACAATACCCAGGATGTAATCACGATTCTCACATATGGAATGTGAGTAGTGCAAGGTCCTTTTGTGAGAGGAAATATTTAGAAGGCGAGAGGAATTGCTTATTATTAGGTACATACAAATTTACTATGGATGCACGCATATGTTTGTATGATATTTATGACATTTTTCATAGGTGACGCCGGATATGCATTGGAGCCATGGTTAATGACTCCGTTTCGTTCACCACAATTAGGTAGCCCAGAAAGTGTATACAACAAAGCACACTCAAAAGCAAGGAATATAGTAGAAAGAACTATTGGAGTTTTGAAAAATCGTTTCTGATGTATTTTAGGAGCTCGTGAACTCCACTACGAACCCTCAAAAGTAAGCCAAGTCGAGAACGTGGCAGCGGCTTTACACAACATTTGCTTGCACTACCGCGTTATAAATGATGTATCAGAACATGTTCCAGAACCATTGTCCCTCAGCGAAGCCCCTGAAACAGCAGCCACTAGCACTAATGAAGCCGCATCACAGATTAGGCAATCCATTTTGATGACACTTTTATAATAAATACTGATATTCATCTAATTAGCAAAATAAAATAAAAACTATTTGAAATTCATTTTATTTCCTTTATTTAGTTATTTTATTCACACTTAGTTTTTTTTATTTTTATCTAACAAATACAGTTTTCTTAGCTCTATTTCTAACATTTCTTGCTTTATTCTATTTTTTTCAGCAACCAAGTTTAAGTACGCAAGGTTATGTCGTCGCATTTCAGCAAGTTCAGACTTTTTTAGTTCGTACGTCTTATCTGTTAATCGACACAATCGGCGGACACTTGATGCAATATCCTCCAACTTCTCTTCCTGACGTTTAAAACGCTCTTTGCTTTCTCCAAAAAATTCATATTGCATCTGTACTTGCTCTCTCAGTACGTTTAATGTTTCCGAGTCCGTTCGTTTTTGTGGAGTGGAAGTACGTAGTGGCAGTGATGAACCACAAGCTTCCGACACCATGGACACATCAGCATCGGTTTCGGGGCCTTTTTCCTGAGGATCTTCAGGTAGTCCGACACTAACTGTGTTTTTGCAGCCTGAGGTGCAGACTTCTAACGCTGCTAGCTTTATCATTCCCTCCTCCAAATCTGTAAAACTATGCTGCCGATTTCTTCCGCCCCCCGTAGCTGTCTGCTCCCTTTTATTTTCCATGAGCTTGCGTCTGACATAGCACTTCCAATCACACCACACCTAAAATATTTAGAGAGTTTAAACACTTTGTGAACTTGTACATACTACCCTGCCCACCTTTAGTTGAAATATTTCTGCTTCAAGATTGTATGAACTAAAGGTGTGAAGTGTATGGACTAAAATGACTTACTTTTTTCAACGTAGACACATCTTTTATAGGCGACCCAATACTATTCAGTTCTTTTGCAACGTTTTCCCAAAATGCAGTCACTTCCTCCTTTGAGTACCTAGTAAACCCTTGTGCTATATCTGGTTTCTCATTCAGCATTTCCAGCAAACAGGAATACTGTTGTCGCGTCGTCACAATTTTAGACCTGTGAAAAATTATTAAAAAATTTTTTTTTTACTAAATTTGTTAATTTTATCAAATTTACTTACATTGTATTGGTTCGATATGCTTTTTCTTTTATTTTCGCTTATTTCAATTTTCTCCCGCCAACTAAAACTCGTCGTAGAAAATTTGTTCGATTTGACATTTCGAGTGGGTTCAGTGAAAGCAGTCTACGAATTTCGAAATTAGAATTCGTAGACTCTACGAAAGTCATGCCTACGATGGATTCAGTGACCGCAATTTTGTAGATACTAGGAAAATCGAACTTACGATGGATTCAGTGATAGGGCTGATTATCTCAGGCAAAATTGATTGCCCTGCTTTGATCGAAAGAATAAATTTCCATGTTCCTAGTAGAAATTTGAGAAGAGCTGCTATTTTTAACGTAGGCTTTAGTAAAACTGTTTATTGCATTAATGCGCCAATTAAGAGAAGACTCACCGATTTTAATATGCTTACAAGTTCTTTAGGCTTAGATTTCTCAATACCAAGGTCTACTTTTCGTAATGAAATCATTTTATATCTTTGTAATAATCCTCTTTAATCTTTAATCATATTGTAAATTTATATAATAATTTTAATATACTTTATGACTCTTGTTATTAATAGTCTGTGTTTGATTAGACTAAATAAATAAATAAATAAAATAGTGTACATATTTATGATGTATTTAAAGTTACTTGAACTTCCTGCGGTCCTATCTAGTTTGTATGTATGTATATCAGCAGTATAAGAGTGTTTACGCGCACATTGTCTGCAATTATTGGAATGGGGAGGCCACAGACAGGATTGTCTGCCTGCTTGTCATTTGTGGCTCCCATGGCAGCAAAACTCATAACTTCAATGGACATTGAGGGGTTTGCAAAAGGGACAAATCGCATGTGCATAATTTTTAACTTGTAACTAACATCTAATTTGGATGTGAGATACGAACACTGACAACAACTCCAAGGCTGGCTGGTCAACTAACTCGAAATACCCAACTCACTGCTTGCATCTACGTATACAGAGACGCTAACCTTTTCCATTTCCTGTGGAGAAGGGAGAGGGATACGTAAATAGAAAATAAATGGGTATATTTTTACAACCACATACATATGTACATATGTGTATATATCTACATGTGTATGCACAAATATATGCCGATAAGTGTGTATGTACGAATGCAATTAATATGTATACTTTTATATACATACAAATTTATGGATATATGTAGTACGTATACTTACGCGCATTCAGTCCACAAACATTTGCTCCACTACAGCTGAACCTGCCTACCTTCCTTTTAAAACAATGTACACACATTTTATTATGCATGTGTGCACANGTATACTTTTATATACATACAAATTTATGGATATATGTAGTACGTATACTTACGCGCATTCAGTCCACAAACATTTGCTCCACTACAGCTGAACCTGCCTACCTTCTTTTTAAAACAATGTACACACATTTTATTATGCATATGTGCACATATGTACATACGTTAAGCTTTACAGACGCTGACTCTAGCATCGAATTTTCCAAATAACACAACGCAATGCAAACCCGTTTGGTTTCATTTTCTAGATAAACTTTTTTACACAGCCCTCCACTCTTAGAGCGCTATTCTCATTCTTTTTACAACAGGCTTCCTTTTGCCCTACGTCCCATCTTAACAAAAATATGTGCGCCGACGTGACCAATCCAAAAGCAGCAACAGTAGGTGGAGCTTACAAAAAAACCTAAAAGTCCCAATGCAGAAAAATGAGAGCGAAAAATCAACAAAATCCGCCAGGATGCGAAAAATACCAGAAAAAAAGTCAAGCGAGAGCTGGTTTTCAACGTTTTTCTATACTCTCCCAACTACAAATTTCCACATACGTTCAAGTACACTAAAAAGCATTTGGATGCACACTGGTGAAACAACAAAAATACTCTACTTGGGAATAGANTCAACGTTTTTCTATACTCTCCCAACTACAAATTTCCACATACGTTCAAGCACACTAAAAAGCATTTGGATGCACACTGGTGAAACAACAAAAATACTCTACTTGGGAATAGCAGCAGCGACCTTAACGCTCATGTAGTATTGGTAAATACACAGCCAAAACCCATAAAACAGTAGCTTGTGAATGTCCTACCTCTCAAACCCCACTTAACGCACTCGAATATTATAAATCGCACCGTGATGCAAGCTAGGAAATATTCGGAAACCTTAACATCTAGTAAGAATTAATTTTATTTACTGATTAAGAACTTCTGTTGTGCAATTTCTCCCTGGTTTCAGACGTAAAATTTTAATACTAATCATGATAAAAGGTTTCCAGTACAAAGATTGTCTTTCTTTAATTGAAGTTCCGCCAACTATCAAAAAAATTAAAAAATTTAGAGCACTGCTGCTATTACCGCATTTTTAATCAGTTGCTTGCCTTAGCGGCACACTTAGGCTATAGATAGAAGGCCCATTGATTTACCACAGTTGACACCGTTCAATTATCCTCCCTACTGAACCACTTCGTGTCGCTGCTGAATCTCATCAGGTACCTCGCATCAGTATTTGAAACGTCCCTATGGTGGGCCAGGAACGGTGAACCCAGAAGCATTTACACAAGAGATGCGAGACTGTTTCCTCCTCATCTTCGTCCTTGCAGCTTCTGCAACATCCACGGAAAGGCACGCCAAGCCTTTCTGCATGCTTACCTATTAGACAGTGTCCAGTTAGAGCACCCACGACGTTAGATATATCCTCTCTTCTAAGAGAGTATACCCTTCGTGACCGCTTCCGGCCCCATTTAGACCAAGTCTGCCTGGAAATCCAACAAGTCGTACTTTGACTCCATCTTTCTTCAGCTTGTTTGTAAACCAATTCACTAAGTAGCAGCTTGCAGGTGGCAAAATGCATACCAATGCGTTCTTTACCTGGAATAATCTGCCTGGTCGTGCCTTGTCTTACAAATTTATCTGCCATGCAGTTTCCCTCCATGTCCCTATGACCAGGGAACCAAGCAAGGTGCAGTCTATTCTGCCTGGCCATCTCCTGTAGAGATAGTCGGCAGTCCAGTGCAATCTTTGAGTGAAACGTGAAAGAGCTCAGAGCTTTGATTGCAGTCTGGATATCACTAAAAATGAAGATGTCCCTTCCCATCATTTCGGTTCCAAGCTTCTCAGCAGCTTCCATGATAGCTGAAACTTCAGCTTGGAATACGCTTCAGTAGTCCGGTAGCCTAAAAGAGATTTTTAGTGGAGGGTTTCCTACCTTACCGTCGAGTTTCGAACAATATGTATAGATGTCAATGCTTTCGGATGGACTGTTGAAATCTTCTTTCCACTCCTTCCTGCTTGGTATTCTTGGTATAAAGTTGCTTTCCGGAACCGATATCGAAGCACCGCGGTCTGTGCTGTTCGGAATCAAGCAAAATTTATTTAATATACAATGGTGTCCCTTGACTACAGGTTGCCATTGAGATACCTCTCTTAAGCGAGCGCTGCCATCTGCTTTCCTACCGAATCCAGTGGCAGTAAATCCAAAATAGCGTTAGAGCATCGTTTGCCGTGGTTCTGAACGCTCCGCTTATGCTTATCATACTGGAACTTTGTACCTTGGTGAGAAGTGTGACCTCTTTATCTAACGCAGGCCACCACACGATCACTCCATACAGGACAAATCCCGGGACTGAGGCCCCATCTCTTGCCTATGGCTCTTTTACAATTACAGAGGACTACGAAAACCTTCTCATAACGCTGAATTATATTATGCTTCCAACTCAGCTTTTTATCTAAAATAACGCCTAGAAATTTAGCTTTTGTAGAGAGACTTAACCGGACACCGTTTAGCTCCGGTGGAGTGACGGAAGGTATTTTATACCTTCTGGTGAAGAGGATGAGCTCCACATTGCTTGAGCTGACGCTTAGGCCACAGCGTTGCATCAGC
Source organism: Rhagoletis zephyria (assembly GCF_001687245.7). Classification (NCBI taxonomy): domain Eukaryota; kingdom Metazoa; phylum Arthropoda; class Insecta; order Diptera; family Tephritidae; genus Rhagoletis; species Rhagoletis zephyria. The sequence continues at coordinate 6,630 of NW_016170294.1, forward strand.
TCACATAGCGTTTGTGGAAACTTTCCCCCGAAAGCGATTGCAATGTAATCGGCGTATGCAACGACTTTTCCTCCCCCAATTCGTTTCACACAAGAGCGTGTTGACGGTAAGGTTCCACAGAAGTGGAGAAAGAACACCTCCCTGGGAAGTGCCCTCGTCACAAGCCTCGACATTTCACACGCTCCCATCCTCGCCCTCACCTATCTGCAGCAGAGTAGGTGACCGATAAACTCCACCAGTGAGTTACCCACTCCTAGGGACCTCGCGGCGTCAGTAATAGCCTGCGGAAGTAAGTTGTTGAAAGCGCGACCAGACTATGAAGTGCGGTCTCCGTCGATTTACCTTTAGGGTACGCATGTTGGTTATCAGGCAGAAGATGACTGTTAATGGTGTCAAAAAGGAAGCTGCTTATAAATCTTTAAAGTGTCTTAAGCGCGAAGGAGGAAAGACTGATGGCCTAAGGTCCATGGGGTATGTGATGCCTTTCCGACCTTTGGAATAAAGACGACCGTGATATTTCTCCATGCCAACGGTATGTGATTAAGCTTGAAACAGGCCTTTGAAAATACTTTAAACCCATTTCACAGACACATCCAGTGTCTTAGTTAGTTGTGCAGGTATTATATCGTCTGGACCTGCCGTTTTATATGGTTTAAAGCTTTGTACTGCCCATTTGTAGTTTAGGAAGAGCCTGCCTGAAACTATACAAAAAACCAAATAAGCAAATGGATGTATAGAATTGACAACAACAACTACGCTGTCGAGTTTAAATAGCGGCAAATCATCTGCACTTGATAGTAGTTGGTTGAATAGGGAAAATGAATTAGCAACAAGAGTTTACGGAATGTACATAGCTCAGTGGTTAACGCTTCTGACTTTGAACATTGATTACGCAGGTTCGTTCCCTGCTGAAGTCTAGAAAAAAGAAGTCTAATGAGGAGATGTGGTGATCTCCGAAATAGTGCTATAACTTCTACCGCTTAGACTTTGTTGCTTTTTCAATTTTTCCTAATAAACAATCGTGGTACAAAGCTCAATAAAAAATATTAAAAATAAAATGTTAACAAGCCACAATAACATTGACAAATACATAGTTTAGGAAGAGCCTGCCTGAAACTATACAAAAAAGCAAATAAGCAAATGGATGTATAGAATTGACAACAACAACCACGCTGTCGAGTTTAAATAGCGGCAAATCAGCTGCACTTGATAGTAGTTGGTTGAATAAGGAAAATGAATTAGCAACAAGAGTTTACGGGATGTACATAGCTCAGTGGTTAACGCTTCTGACTTTGAACATCGAATTCGCAGGTTCGATCCCTGCTGAAGTCTAGAAAAAAAAAGTCTGATGAGGAGATGTGGTGATCTCCGAAATAGTGCTATAACTTCTACCGCTTAGACTTTGTTGCTTTTTCAATTTTTCCTAATAAACAATCGTGGTACAAAGCTCAATAAAAATATTAAAAATAAAATATTGCTTTTTGTTAAATCGGCGTAGCACCACCCACTTATGACTACATACATAGGTGCATATTGATAGCCCCCATATCGATTTCCCCTATACATACATGCTCCAACTATTTCAATATCTAATATCATATTAACGAAACTGTTTGACATCGGGAAAAATACTTTTGCTTATCATGCAGTTTACTGAAAGGTGAAAAAACGATATTTAATACGTGCGCCGGGTATATAAAGCTCGGTATCGCCCGAAATTATACTTCTTTACCTGTTTTAAATAGTTAAAAGAATCCTGACGTCAGAGAGAAAAACTAAATCTCGCCCATATCGTCGTGAGTATATTGAATGTTTCGTGTGTTTTGAATTTTTTTGGTTATTGTCGCACCGTGTAATCATATAAAAAGTGTATGAATTTATTTGCCTAATATTATTGCTGCGACATTGTAAATTTTCAACTGACTTGGACTGTTATAGCTTTCTAGAGAGGAAATTTCGATGAAAATCACGCATTATAGTAAACTAATTCGAAAAGTTTAGTTTTATGGGATTGTGAATAAAACAACCAATTCTTCCTATATTCCACGTACTTTCATACTTTCCCGGCTGTGCGCGGCTACTAACTCCTATACGATCGCCATCAAATTTTATATTGGAAGTATTAAGGTTATAAGGAAACTTTTCTGTCAGGAAGTTTCAAATGAATTTGTAAGGGCCAGTTTAAAGTACATGGTGGGCCAAAAAAGATCTACCGTTCATAGTTCATAGCTCCATAGTTTGCCTAGCAGTGTGCGCAGTCGTTCCATCTTGTTGGAACCACAAATTAGAATGCTGCTCTGTTACAGAACTTCTGTAAGAAGCCCCAGAAATCGTTTCTGGCGTTATATCCTCATTCTCGAAGAAATGTGGGCCGATAACTTTTTCGTCTATAACACCGCACCAAAGAGTTCATATGGATGGGTGTAACTGGTCCTCATCAGCGCACACAAGGGGTGGGTTTTGGAGTTCAAACCCCCCTAAAGCTAATAACCTCAAATACAAACTCTACCTTAAAGCTTAGAATCCAGCATTCAAGAAAAATCGCTAGAAATAATTTGTATTATTTCTGTTGCTTGAGAAAGCACTTTTCTTTTGCTGTAAATTTTCTTAAGAAATAATATACGAGCATTTTCTTCTTGGGAGCTGCAAAATGATTTAGGATATTTTGATAGCAGAAAATTTCTTTCCATTTCTTGTGCGTCATTACATATGCATTTTTGGTTTTTCCTTAGAGCTCTTAAAAGTTTAACTGCGAATGAAAACTTCTCCTTCTTCTTCTTATTTGGCACTGTAACCGCCTAAGCGATTTTGGCCGAGCTCAACAAAGCCGCCAGTGGTTTCTTTTCTCTGCTGATTGACGCCAATTGGAAATGCCAAGTCCTGCTACACCTAGACTTTTCATCGCAGAAGGGGGTTCCGAGTTGAATACTTTGAGAGCTGGAGCGTCGGTGTCCATTCGAACGATATGGCGAAGCCAGCGGAGCCCCTGTATTTCAATTCGCTGCACTATGTCTATGCCGTTGTAAAGCTCATACAGTTCATCTTTCCATCGTCTGCGGTACTTGACGAATACTCCAAAAGCCGCCTGATCGGATGTTGTCATTGTGAATGCTTCTGCGCCATATACCAGCACGTGCATGATGAGTGACTTATAGAGTGTGTTTTTTGTACTTCGAGAGAGCACTTTACTCCTGAATTGCTTACTCAGTCCAAAGTTGCACTTGTTGGCAAGATTGATTCTGCGTTGGATTTCAATGCTGACATTATTATCGGTATACTGGTTCCCAAGTAAACGAAATTCTCTACTTTCTCGAAATTGTAACTGTCAACAGTGACGTGGGTGCCAAGGCGCGAATGTGCTGACTGTTTCTGTGACGACAGGAGATACTTCGTTTTCTCCTCGTTCACCACCAGATCCATTCACTTTGCTTCCTGATCCAACTTGGAAAAGGCAGAACAGACCTCGCGGTTCTTGTTACCGATGATGTCGATGTCATCGGCGCACTGTGGAGTTGTCAAACTATCGATGGCACTATCAATAGTACCGATAGTTTCAATTTTTTTAGACTATCAATACTCATTGAAAGTTTTTTCTTATACTACCAAAAATATCGATAGTTTAGTAGGACTATCGATCATCTCTACCAATTATTTTGAAATTATTTTAATATTTTAGTTTGAATTAAAAATTTTGTTTTTCAGTGCGATGCCGACGTCATATTCAAATATGCACGCATTTAGGCCAAAATACATAACTATGTTAATCGTAAATCCTGTTTTACTTGTATAACTTGTGTTTGTTTTTGAACTTTCTAGAAAGAGAAGTATTTTGGCTAAGCAGTTACTTAATTTTGGGTGATTATAAATTTTATAAGATAATATTTATTTCACTATGATCCGGTAAAAACAAAGCAACCTAACTGATTTAGCGCTATCGAATTCTTCCAAAACAGTTTCTCGACCTTGATTCCAAGGTCAAAGTTCAACTAAAAAATAAAATTATAAATAAAAGCAAATATCTAGCGATCGAAAATTAAATGAAATAGAATTTTTAACTCCAGGTATTGCTGAAAAGAGCCAAACTGTTCGATTCGTCAAAAATAAATTCCCTTTCGTGAATTCCGAAGTCAATGGTTAACTAAAAAAAAAAAATTGTTTTAAACATAGCTAAATGTTTTTTTAAGTCGTTTTATGCGATATATGTACATTAGTGTGGTTCAAAAAATTTTTTTTTGGAAATTCTAAACGCTGCCTCAAATTATTGTTATTTGTGATAAAAAAAGAGAAACGTTTTTTTTATTTTGTAAAAAAAGTTTTCGGTCGGTTTTTTATAAAAAGGCTGATGCTCTAAATTTTTTTATTTTCTTGACATGTTAAAACGCAGCAAAGAATGTGGTTTTTACATATAATTACTTTGGTATTATTGGGGAACATTCCGTTAATTACATACCTGCCTTGGGCAGTTAGAATGGGCCTAGTGCCCGAAAATATGATCTCGAAAAGAGACTAGTAAAATTAAAACGTTGATACTGAACGACTTTCGCGTTGTCATGGGCTGGAATTTGTTACCAGCGGGTTTCTGGGGTTGCTAATTAGAAATCTGAAGACAGTTTTTCAAAATTCAAAATTTCGGATCCAAAACGGCGATCTATTTAAAAAAAAATGGTTGGATTTGTTCGAAAACCGTCATTCGAGAGTTTTTGTGGTAGCCGATTACGAATCTGAAGTCAATTTTTATACCCGAGCGCACTTGTGCACAAGGGTATTATAACTTTGTTCACATAACGGTTGTTTGTAACAGGCAAAACAAATCGAGATAGATATAGACAAATGTATACATAAATGATCAGGATGAAAAGAGAAATCGATTAAGCGGTGACTGTCTGTCCGTCCGTCCGTCCGTCCGTCCGTCCGTCTGT
>NW_016170294.1:15142-16015 GCF_001687245.7 Rhagoletis zephyria
AACTGCCAAGCAAAAGCAAACACATGGATATTTTTGCGCCCGTAAGACTTTACTAGAAGATTATTGGGGTCGCTATGCTCAAGCAAGAGATGATGTGGCTAATACGGAAGAGACTACAGAAAACAGTGAGACCCGTCGCAAAGCATTAAGTGAAAGTCGATTCATCGCCGTAGAGACCGCTTATTGCGAAGCCATGGGCGAGCTCAATGACGATATTGCGGGCTTCGCTCGCGCAACGTCCAGCGGTTCGGTCATATTGGCGGCTGGTGCCGCACATCAGCCGAATGTCACTCTCCCAAAAATTGAGCTCCCAAAATTTGACGGCAACCTTCAACATTGGCTCAATTTTAAGGACCTATTTGAAACATGCATCATCAAGGAAACTTCGCTGTCTAATGTGCAACGCCTTCATTATCTTAAAGCGTGTTTGAAAGGCGATGCTGAACATTTGGTGCGTAATATCGCTGTAACAGACCAAAACTTTGAAATTGCATGGGAGTTATTGACACAGCGTATTGATAGTACTCGTCGTCTTATTAAATGCCACCTACGCGCCGTCGTCAATCTGCCCAAGACAAATTTAGAATCTGCTAGTCAGATACGCAACATTCTGGACGTCGTCAACGGAACTTTTCGTGCACTCACACAACTCGGCCGACCCACTGATCAATGGGACGACTGGTTTGTATTCCACGTTACGGAGAAACTCGACTCGAAGACGATTAAAGACTGGGAAATCTCTTTAGGTGCCTCAGAGATAATACCTACTTACGAAGATCTGAAAAAGTTCTTACAATGCCGCGTTCAAGGCTTAGAAGCGGCCGACACACCGGAAAAATTTAGCGATTCATCTAAAGGCTACACTGGGTCCGC
>NW_016170295.1:0-16015 GCF_001687245.7 Rhagoletis zephyria
ATACTATACATGTACATGTATGTATGTATGTACATAGAAGCAACGACAGTAACATAACAGCAACATAACAGCAGTAGCTTTGTAGTTAGTCGTGTTTGATTGCAGGTAGATAGATATTCGTTTGTTGGCACTGTGACAGCTACTGTTCGAAATGAGTAATGCAAATTGAGTTTACTGCAATAACAACACCAAATACAATCAACAAATTGACGATTGTGATTTTTTATGCATAGCGAGGTTGAAGATATTTGGTTTCTGAATTTTGCAAATATTCATAGTACGTATGTACTAAACTAGGGTGGTCCAAAAATGCATGTGAAAAAGTCAAATCGGAATTTGAATGCTCTCACCCCCTAGGAAAAATTACGCCTTTTTTTTTGTATTTTGAAATAAATAAATATTTAGACGTCCCTCAAAGCGCTGAAAGTTTTCCATATACATATTTTATATGGGGAAAAAAGGTTTTCGTGGAAATTGTGTTTGAAAATCAATATTTTTTGATCGGAAAACTGAGTTCCTCTTCAGGAGACTGCCAGTTATAATACCCAATTGTATATTATAAAATTTTTTAATACTATCGATATTTTATGCCTCCCCATTGCATTTTTTGAGGTTTTTAGTGGTCCTATAAAAAATAGTTAATAATGTAAATTAATAATTGTTATTGGAAGAGAGCAAAGTTTTCCGTTCGAAAAATATCAATTTTTAAGAATTCTATACCATTTCTACGAAAACTTGTTTTTTTCCCATATAAAATAAATGTACAACTTTGAGCGCTCTGAGCGACCTCTATTTTTTTTTTTGATTTCAAAATAAAAACAGGGGCATACAGTTTTTCGGTATAGAACAACCCTAGTGGTTGAGAACATTAAGATTCCGACTTTACTTTTTGTGGACCACCCTAGTGTTCATATTTGGAATGCTAATCCCGGCCCTTTTAAGGTTTTCTAATTTGCACTGATGACAATAATAGAAACTCATTTTCTTGACCAGTATTGGCTATATTTTTTTTAATTTAATAATTAATATTTCTTTTTATAAAAGTCTAGCTCATTTTACATATAACACCGCGAGTAAATTTTAAACATAAATAACAATATATTCGCGAAATCATGGGCCAAATATAGTAAAATTGCGTTTTACTTTTTCACTCTGACGTCAGTAATTCAAAAACGATTTAAAAAATTCAGAGAAATGTGCTTAGAGAAGAAGTATGGCTATAAAATTAGAGAGAAAGTCCTGAGGAATTTAAACAGATTGAGCGTTTTGGTGCAGAAGGACTGGTAACTATCGAAAATGTCCTTTTGGAATTTTATCCTTGAAGTTTCGAAATATTTCTTTTTGAAAAAATTACATCTTAAGGACTTATATAAACTCGATAACATCCTCAAATTTCGTCCTTATAACTTTATCATTCGCGCATCCAAAAATTTTTTTTTTTAAAATTCTAAAAAAATTTTCTCTTGCATTTGGTATCCATATTTTTATTTTCATTGCATTGAATTTTTTAAATAATTTTTGGACTTAATCATACCTTTAAATTACAAAGTCCTTTAAAATAAATCCCGACAGCAGAGAGAAAAAAAACGCCACTTGAAATGAAAAAGTACGTTTCAAATCAATTTATTTATTACATATTTTATGGTAGGAGAGCTTCTCAAACAATATAGCAGAATTTTTTTTTGATTTAAGTTGTTGAAAAGTAATGAATATCTAAATCCCAGGATCCCGGGTTTATGATAACGTCATCCCGAAAATTCCGGGATCGTAAAAAACTGAAAAATTAATATCCATGTTTCATATGTAGTACTCGGTGCAGCAACATTTTGAGGCGAAGATATTTACTAAACTCAATCAACTAGATTTTTTGGCATACTTTGGTGTTGTACATAATTAAAAGTTATTTTCCCTTGTGTGAGGGTCACTCATGCCATTTATGCACATTTGTACATCGCTATATTGCAAATTTGTAATTTTAATAAAATATTTCAACTTTTCATTGAAGGAACAACACTAAATTGCTTTGCGATAATATTTAATAAAAAAATATATATATATATATTAACCAACTTACATATTTATCTTAATTAATATTATGGTAAATTAAACGAAATAAATTCACTGATAAATAACTAAAATTGAGTTTTGAGTATAATATTTAAATCGCGTTAAATCGTAGCTAACTTTGCCCAAGCAAATTCCACACTTTAAATACTGCAATGGGAGAGTGAGTTATTTAACTGTTTCATATTTTAAGCAAATTATAACGCTTAACTATAACAAAATCGTTTCATAACATGCTGAGGTATTTAAATTGATTTAAATACTCAAAAGTGTACTTGCAACATGCAAATTTTGCAAAGTGAATGCTGCTCTGTAATAGTTAAAAGCGAAAATAGTTTACCGTCACGCAGCCAGCTTGCGTCATGCAACTTATTTGTAATGCAAACAAAAAATAATTATAAAAATGGTGTAAAAAATTAAATAAATATTAAAAAAAATAGTAATAAATAAGAAACACATAATGCTAAAGTGAGAGCGAAACAGCTTCAAATAATATTGACATCTGTATGTTTGAGCTAAAAAGAGGCCGGATATATTTTTCGCCCACAGACATCTCCACAAAAAACTAGACATTCAACCAAAATTTTACAATAACTAATTTGTGTAAATATTTATTAGAGCAGAAGAATTACACCTTACCTCTTTTGATACCGTTATGTAGTTGTTCAAAAAAAATGGAGTTTTTCGAAAATGTTATCGATTTCATTATTATCGATTATCGTCAATGGCATATTCACAGATTTTAGATGTTTATGCGTATTGCCGAATACTTTCATCTTCATACTTTTATCGATAATGTTATCGAAAATGTTATCGATATCATTCTAGGTGTATTTACCGAAATTGATTTCTTTTTTTTAACGAATTCAAAAAAAACGAAGTAGGTTCTCTATTCGACACGTATACTTTTAAACTAATTTACGAATGAAAAACTAGAAATCAGTGAAAAAATAGTTCCAGTGGCATATTTGAAAACAGAAAAAAAAATAACAGACTCTACCCACATAATTGGTGCACCTGCTATGAACGTACATATGTACATATTGCAGACCGTCTTCAAAAGAGTCACAACTCAAAATTTGACATTTTTGGGATTATGCGGTAAAAATGTACATAGAGCTTTTATTTACCTTGCAGCAAAAGCTGTAGCAAATTTTTGTTATAATTTGTTAAAAAAAAACATAAGGTAAATTCTCCCTTGCACATGTGATTATCATTTGCTAAGAAATAGTTTTTCGCAATTTTTGACAAACGTATTATTTTGAGTTGTGACTCTTTTGAAGACGGTGTGCGACATGTACATATGTATGCAGGTATACATACATACATGCATATATCTAAGTACATATCACAGCATGGTTTTCTGTGCGTTGGTATAATGTACACACATACATACATATGTTGATTAAAACTTGTATGCTATATGTACATTTGCTATTTATTATAATTGCTCTCAGTCCCTCTAAACAAGCGCACTTGCGCAGCACTGCCATTTAGCTAAATGTGTAAAGTATAGGGGTGTACTTGAACTACTTCTGGTATATATATATGTATATATATGCATGTATGTAAGTAAGTGCATGCTTATACGCAAATGTATGTATATGAACATATCTCTATGCTCTATGCATTTTAAATGTCAATATGTAACAGTCAATACATATATATATATATCTTCAACTAGAAGTTTGTGTATTTGCATTCTTTTAGAGGCCACAAGCATTTATAAGCTTCCTCTAAGTGTTGACAATTATGTTTTCTTTAATTGAATGTTGTGAACGCCGCTTATTACAAAGGCAAATAAATCGTAAACGACAATAATTAGAAACTTTTTGTGGATTGTGCGTTGTGCCGTTGGCGAATGACAGGCAACAGGCAATTACGTCGGTCACCGAGGCGTATGAGCATTATTTTCTATTTATTGCATTGCCGGTGCCGGTATAAGTATACAAATGTATTTACATATATAAATATGTATGCAGAGGTAAGCACGCGATTTTCGATTCTATTAAATAGCACCGTTAATTATAACTTTTAACCTACCTGTTGTCGGACCAACAAATGCGCCCAAGTGCACACGCACACACATACTTAACCGCAATTACTGTCTTCAAGTTTGTTGTTTTTTTTTTTATCCACCGATATACTGCTTGTAAATTTTTAACATATGGCGGTAAATTTATGACGCTGGCAGAAATTCGCGCCATTTGCCACAATTAGACCTTGTTGCCGCATGATGACGCTTTTAGAAAATGCTGCACATTTGAAAAGACATCGCGCACACTATGTGTGTCATTGTTCTTGGCCAAAGTCATTAAAATTTTTTAACATACACGTAAAAATGTATTTCTTGATTTTTCAGTCATGCACGAATGCAAGTGTACGATTTCCTTTTTTTATATATATACATATTTTTTTTTTTAAATTTCAATTCACAGTTGGCGCACAACAACACGTAAATATACATACATATTTATGTACATATGGCATTTACATAGGCATAATGGTCTCGTGTTTGCTGTCTGTCGATTTTGTTATTATTACTATTGCTGAAATGACATACTATAAAATAACGAGTTTTGCTCTTTTAATTTTGTCATTGGCATACATGTTAACAAGTCTATTTGAAATCACATGGCAACCAAAATAAGTAATAAAAATAATCACAAAATATCAAATGGAAATATGAGTAAGTGAATATTACTCCACTGCAGTGACGTGATTTTATGGCAGCCAACAATTAAATGTTCATTGTCAAAGAATTCTTAAATTGTTGTTACGAAAACAAGTTGAGGAAACTACTGCATAGTGGTATTTTCGATTAGATTGGCGATAAATGCAAACATACACGCTATACACACAAACACGAACGAATGACTGAATTAATATGTCTATGTATGATATTCTCTTTAGATGTCGATAGGTTTACAACTTATTGATAGCAGGAAAAAATAAATATTTGTACATACATATATAGTAAGTATATATACTGTAAGTCATGCCTTGGAGGCATTTGCAATCCACGCCTGCATATAAGTAGAATATACACATATTTTATTGATTAATTCACTCCTTTTTTGTGTGATTTTTTCCTCCCACTGAGCAAATTGTGGAAGTCGTGCGAAAACACCCACAAAAATTACTGTATGCTAACATATAAACGCAATTGATTGTCAATAATATGTGCGGCTTTTTGAATTTAAAAAGCTAGCGAAAAATTAACGAAAAATGTTTTAAAGTTAAAAGTTTTTGTTTGACAAAAAAAAAAATGTATACAATGCAGAAAAAGTTAAGATAAAAATTATGTGAAGATGAAATTTTTAATATGGGTTATTAACATTTACATATTTACATTTACATATGACTGTGGAGTGATGAGTCGCCCTAAATGGCTTTCTCTCCAGTCCACCTTAATTGTGATCTGTATATAGAAAGAGTGCTTCTTAAACGAAAAGCAGCGAGAACTTCCTCTTAATGACTAATTAAAACCAGTGGCAGAATGTTGATTGCATTTCGATGGTCCTCTGTCATAACGAAACAATTAAAAATTCAAAAAATAAAATTATTTTCTACAGCTAAGTGGAGATGCTGTTTTTAAATCGATTAAAACGTATATCGATTGATTGAGCTCTTCCGATTCGATTTTTTGCAGGTTATTTTGTCCCGATTCCATCCGTGAATCGAGATAAAAAATTCGAGAATCGACATTCCATTTTTACTCATTTCATGCGTATTGAACTACGGTTTATAAAAATTTAAAGAAATTCGAATTTGGGGCTGGTACAAAAAAAAAAAATAACATGATAGAGCATAGACCAAAGAATTCGATGACCTCCGCCTATAGGGCTCCAACAAAACTCCAACAAAAACTCCAAAAATTGTAATTCCCAACTTTATGCAAATTTTTATAAAAAACTTTCATCCCTTAATTACTCTTTTTATATTTTTTTAATAACGGCAATTAAGAAATGAAATATGTAAACTAAAAAACGTCCGCATTGCACAAAAATACTTGTACGTTAGTTCCATTAGACTTCTTAAAATAGTGGTTAATTTTGAAGCAAAACGTAAAATTTTTTCTCACTGTTAAAAAAAAAAATAAATCGAAAAATTTTTACAGTTAAGTTTTCACTAGGTATTAAATGAAAAAATTTTAACCACTATGTTGGGCATTAAACACTACCCGTGTCATTGTGTTTCACATGGAATTTTAAAATTGGCAAACATTTTTTGTCATTTCGTTGCCTGGCGGAAATTTGGTTTAAGAATTTATGGAGTTTCTGTTGAATGGTCATATTATTGTCTTAGTATAGGAAAACCTTATCTCATACTTTTCTCTCTACCTCTTTAACTCTAGATATTGAAACCGTTATTATGAGCAATGCATGTGTGCATGTTTTTATTTCGATTCGAATCGATTCAAAATTCGACTTTTTTTATTTCGATCTGCCATCTCTACTGCTGAGTTGATCATGTCTCTAATTCTCGGTAATCCATGTCTAATGCTTAGCAAAGTAATTAGTAAAGATTACTACAGTAATTAGTAAGGATTAGACATGGATAAGACAAGGATTAGTCTAAAGTATTTTTGCAAGATAATTTCGAAAATTTTGAAAATTAAATACGGCAATTCAAAATTTATTTAAATAGCTCTACTCTAATAATCAAAGATTCTTCTTAGCAAAAGTTTAATGATATTTAGAGAGCTTTAGTAAAGTGAGTTAGGGTGGTATGTTTTGGTGATAGGAACTTAGATCGGGTGAGTAAATACTATAACGGGCACTTGAAGTCTGATCTCGTCTTTAGACAAAAATATCGATAGATACGTCATACTTTAAGGGGTCCGACTGTAAATGCCGAAGATATGACGAAAAATGTAAAAAGGCGACCCCTACGTCCGACCAACAAAAAAATGTTTTTTTAAAAGTGCGTGAAAAAAAATTAGATCTAGCAGTGCATGGCGATTTTTTTTCTGGTACGGTCTAATACGCATCCTTCTCCCCATCAGCGCCTCGTAAGTATTAAATAAGTGGCACTCGAACTCTTTTTTCTTTATGCCTTTAAATAAATAAAATTAAATTACATTTTGTGCAACAATGTTATGTCAAACTATTATTTAATATACAAGTAAATAAAAGTAATTGCCTGCCTGCCAACCAAAAGATGGCACACACAGTTTTCACGTGCCGCTTAACTGTGCACACACAAAAATTAAAATAGTAAACAAGACATAAAAGCACACATTTGCGCATAAATCAAAAACTAAATTCGCCACGTTTATTCCAACAAATTGGCAACGCTTCGGTAAACACTAAAACCCACAATTATGTATACTCTAGCCAAATCTAACTGAGGCAGTTCATGGGTAAACAATTCAGCGAAAAAATACAAAAAAAAAAAGTTATGATTAATAGCTTAAATATTTACATACAACAAATGGCATATGAAAAATTGTTTAATTCAATTATTTTTAAGGCTTGATGTTTATCTAAAAATATTCAAAAGACTTATAAAACATAAACATTAAATATTTCTACTTTTCTTTTGTAGTTCGCAGCACTTCTTGCGATCTGCATGACACTGGCACTGGTCGCTGGTCAACAGTTATTCCCTTTTCCAAGACAGTTCAGCTTTGGTGGTCTGGGATCACCAAATGCGATCCGGGATGCGCGTAATGACCGAGGTAAGATTTGAATTAAGCGAAAATGTAGTTTGCTGTAAGTACAAGTAAATGAATGCCTGTTTTTTTGTTGTTAAAAAAAATTTAAACTAAATTAGACATAAATATTTAATTCGCCGAAGAGTATATTTAAAGTTAACTACAGAGAGGTATATGATTAAATTTTGTGCCATTTAATTGGGGATCATAAAGTCTCAATTTTTGATAACTCTTCGAATACCTTGCACAATTATTGGAAACTTTACATATTTTAGATTGACCTGAGAATTAAAATTAGTTCAAATATTATGAACTAAATGCCTGAACATCGTTATCACTACCGCGACGTTAAAGAGCTACTACGGCTATTTCCAGATCGCACGCTTCACATTTCTTGGACGTACGAACGATCCGAGAACCAATATTTGCCTGGGAGCATTATTTTGTTGCAGCCAAGACACGCGCATGCCTTTGTACAGAAAAAATGACGCCCTGCAATATAAGCAACGTCGAAAAGAAAAGCTGCAATCACAACAGACTGCCAGCATAATCGACACTTAGACCTGCCCTCTGAGAGCAGTCGTCAACAAAACGATATTTACATTTTTCCGAAATAAAAACAGAGAGGCTGAACTACACGAGTGCGAAGGGCTTCAAATGCTTTCTAGCAGACAAAACGGCTTGCAATTTCGCAGGGTGAATTCCTTCCACAGCGAGCTAGTGACTGATGTCCAGCATTTATGGAAGGAATACTTTCCACTCTGCTGAATGGTAGTAACACTGCACCCAGCGCAGCAGATGAAGCCGATTGGCGGAATCGATGTACCTCCGAATCGTCATGACGAGGTACGAATGGCTTGCCAGCTGTGCATTGTAGGTGCGGGTTTGCATGCGCCAACTCTTAAGCCGAATATGGTCGGATGAACGTCAAATGTTGGAAAAGACCCGGGAGAGGGCGATCGACGCATACCAATGTTCTTGTTGCCGAATTGGGGACGAACCCCGAACCGTTAACTAACAGCCTTATTATCTATGGATCTCAAATGACAGGCCGCATGAACGATTAGTCTGCAGACGCCATCGTCTTTCCTTGCAATTTTGTAACTCCGTCGGACGTCTCGTTTTTGCTGTACGACGATTGCATTGAACTTGTCTCAGTTACATGTAAGCCAGCTAGAACTCTATTACCGGACTAACATTTGAAGCATTCCGCGTCCGCGTAATCACGTTTCGGAATTCATGTAACATTTGTTAGCCGTTAAAGCCAATAGAGTATTATCCGGTCTTAAAGTGTTACCTTGCACAGAGTAGTTAATTAAGAAGTAAAGTCGTTCTTCTGGCGCAAAATCAACGATATTGACGACAGCTGATGATGTGGCCGATTGAGGGTTCGGTACAAAAATTCTAGCAGTCAGCAAACGATGGAACGATGGGCTTTGGATTGACATCAACGAATTAAAAGATCATATTGAGATGGACTTGACCTCAATTGACATTTTGGATTGGAATAGGAGAGTAAAGAGGGCGTTTTTAGTAGACTCGGCCTAAATCGCTTAAGCCGCGCCGAGCAAGAGGAAGAAGTTCTATAACACTGTCCCACAAAATTAAATTTTTTAGACCCGTTTAAAAAATTAAAAACGGGAAAAGGGTACAATTTGTATTACATTCGATATCCAAAATTTCGTTAAATTCCGCATTATAAAACTGAATTCATTTCCCAAAAATTCAAAACGGCCAAAAAAGGGTAGATTACTACGAGGAAATTGTCAAGGCAATAATTTTTGCATATCATACCATGGGTGTTAAGATGTCACAAAAAAATCATTTTCTTCATGCTCTTTTCCAGACGAATCTTGGCGACTTTGGTGAGGACCGAACGTTTTCATCAGACATCGCAACAATTGAGACTAGATGGGAGTGTTTTAAACCCTCAAAGCACATTTTATCCACCATTTTGAATTTTTAAGACTCAAATAACCTACATAACAAAAAAAAAGTGGCTTCAGATTCGTGACCAGTAAACCCAAAAACCCTAGGATACGAAATTGAATAAAGTTTTAAAAATCAGGTGCAAAATCGTTTCAGGAGGTGTAATAAGTATTGATAATAACATTAACAGGCATGCTTGATTTCCTTATTTTATGCTTTATACCAGGGACCGAGAACGCGTTCCCGTTGTGATTTAGTTCTGCAAAAGAAAAAAATGTAATGTCAAGAATATTCCCGCAAAAGCATCAAACGGCGACAAAAGTATGGAAATCTCTCGGGAACATTTTTCAAGAAGAACAGAATGAGAACGATACTCTCGGGAACGTTTTCAATAAGAACAAAATGATAACGAAAGTATCGAAAACGTTTTCAAGGACGATCAAACAAGAAGAAAAGTCTGGAGAACGTTCTGCTAGAGAGCAAACGTTTTGACAACTTAACGTTTCAGTGAGAACCATGATTGTTAATTCTAAGCCAGAGGACAGTCGAATAATTTCAACTTATAGATCGTTTATCATTAGTGTGAACTGTTCATTTATGGAACAATTTTGCATTTTCTGTGCATGAAAAGTTCGTGTCTAAGTCTTACGTTCACTTAACTTGCATAATTTTTTTCGTTTTTTTTTATTTATTTCAATATTAAAACATTTCAAACTAATGCAATGCTATGAAAGAAATTTTGTTCTCGCTTCCATTCTTCGCGAATAGTTCAGAGAAGCTTTGTTCCCCATTCGTTCTCCTCTGTCAGAAAGTTCCTTTCCGTTTGAGTTTTGCTCGCGTTTTGTTCTCCTGTAAATGTTCGGAAAGTATTTATCGCATTTTGTTCTTTTTGGTAACGTTCCACATGGTTTTGTTCTTATGTAATTTCCATTGAAAATGTTCTAGACAGTTTTGTTCTCACTCTCGTTCTTGTGAAAATATTCCCGAAGGATTTGTTCTCATTTCGGTTTGGCGCTTAAAGCATTCATGAGAATAAAACTACGTGAACGACATTTACAGACGTATGCTAACAAAGTCACAAACCTTAGCTCATTACTTTTGTCATTTCTACTGCGCCTCAAAATGTGCTGCTGGACCACAAATGCCGCTTACAAAACAAATTTTTAAGTTTCTGTGTATTTTTCTTGCACTTTCGTTCGAATTTTCGTGGCACATTTTGCGGAGCACTAGATGACACAGGAGTGATGAGTCTGTTCAAATAGAGGAGCTAGTTGCAATCATACGTTTTGTTCGCGGTCCCTGCTTAATATAACATTTCCAAAAAACTCATCGAGTATAGCTTTGTAAATTGAGATTAGTCATAGGACGCATTCGCTGTAGGCCAATTTTTACTTCTACGTTCTACGAGTATTTATCAAGAAATCAATACTCTTTTACGAATCTGAAAATCGTATGACCTTTTATTGAAAACCTAGACACCTGTGTGGCGACATAGAGTAGTGGAAGGTCATCGTTTGGTTCATCAGATTAGATTACGCGTAGTTAAATTGAAAAAAACCACTAAAGCCATATTAAAGAATTTGTATGTTTACTAAGTAAATGACTGATTTGTATGTACTCTACAGATATAATTCTTCATTAATTTTTTTCCTCTTTCTTTTTCCCTACAGGCCCCGTACTCTTCCCACCATCGCCACCAAATCCCTATGATGAGAGCAGCGGAGTGATCGTTGGCGCATCCGGCTACGGTTTTGTGCCACCACAAGCACAGAGTAAAATTTTATAAAATTTAACTACATACTTACATATGTATATACATAGCTAGCTATAAATATTGGTATTCTCTAACTAACAATCATATTCTCCTACCAAAACCATATTCCTCAAAGAAACTTTCCGCCTCTCCACTACCAAAAATGAAATAGCAAATGCATACAAATATTTAGTATTTTTCGTAATTTAAAAGTCAATTATAGCAAAAGAGAATTGCAGTCGCACTAAGGACAAAGAAAAACAAAAGCTTTATTACTTTAAATACTACACATATGTATATACAAATTAATAAGTATGTATTATTGTTTTTTTTTTCTATTCGCTTACCTACATATATGCTCATAAATAGGGTATTTATTGTATTGTATTTGAAATGAAAAGCAATTAGAGCACTTGTGGATAGTCGTGCGAAACGAAACGAAATATTACTTAAAGAACAATTGCACACATACACGCAGATACACTTACATAACTACATCCGTATTTTTAAACCAATTAATTGCCACAACATACAATTTAAATTAATTAATCAATATTTCACAATCATTGTTTTTGTTGTTTTCAAACAGGGTTCGGACGCGGTTAAGCATAAAGTAGGAATGAGTCACAAAAGCCATCGCCAAAGCCAATATTAGCAGCATTGCAACACGCTTACACACAACACACACACACAAATATATCCGTATATTCATTGTACACACATAGAATAAGATAAGTACGATAGTTTATTGAAATACCGCAAATGCTTCTACACACACACACACACACATACAACCATTTATACGCATAAGCTTTGCTTCGAATGTACGCCAGTTTTTTTTTGATCGCTAATTAAGTTTTAAATAAATTATTAATGCACTGATTAACCGCTAAACTATCACCAATGCAAGAATAACAATAACAACATGCACAGCACAGCACAGCACAGCAAGCAAACATAAGCGACAGCAGCGGCGGGCGTACATAGAATGTCAACAATATTCACTGGGAATAAATGTGTAGCAAAAAATCTCTAAAAACAAAGAATATACGAATTAAAATAATAATTGGTTTAAAATAGGAGTCTATTTAGAAATATACATACTTATGTCTCACTGCAAGCGGAAGCGAAAATAGATGAATTTTTTTCTAATAAATTAAATAATCATATGCATTAATATAAGCACAAAAACAAAATTCACCAGTCACTTAGCAAATAATGCACAAGCAGTCATATTTACTAAAAATTAGTCATCAATATCTAATTTTAACATTTTTTATTTCAACATTTTTATTTTATTATATAAAAAATTCTTTAAGTTTTCGTTGTGAAGTAATGTTATTGAAAAATTCAAAATTGTTAAACATAAACAGAAAATAAAACCAAAATTTATTTTTAACTAAATACAATTTTAAACTATCTAAAATTATGTTATGTTTATAGCTTGTAATTTTTATGTTTAACTTATTTAAATGCAAATTTTTTTCAAAGCTTTTTTTTTTAATTTCGTATCGTAATTGTCAGATGTATTTATAGAAATTAAAAATTTGTTTGTTTTATTTTTTTTTTGTTTTAATAATTTTTTATTTCACCTTTGTAAATTTTAATTTTTGTTATATTTGTTTTGCTCGTTTAATTTATTATTTAACACATAATTTTTTCACTGTATATGTATAGCAAAATTATTAGTATAGTTATTAAAAAAAATAAAGATTTGTAATGCAATAAATATTCGAATATTTTTCTTTTTTATGGTTTCTGTTTTTGATTATTCAAACATTAGCTACGCAATAATTGTCAAAGCACAATTTTTTTGCACTGCTTACTTTTGCCTTGAAAAGCCACTAACGAGCTGTAAAGACAACAATTAAAACTGATGTTATACACTTAAAAGCATGGAATGGAATACTTTGGTTAGTATACATATATTTTCAAAATTCAAAAATTATTAAAAGAAAAGGTCACAAATCGTTTGGCAAAGACTTTGAAAAGCACAACACTGCCTCACCGAATCCTACTTTGAACTTAAGTAGTAAAATTGTTTCAGGTTTATGTTTAACTACTTAACCATATACTATTTATTAATATTACATACATATAAATATGGACAGTAATAAAACCGAGAGAGGTACGTATATAAACATTTGTATGTATATGTAGTTTTAAGAGTAAGTATATTTGAGAGCTTTCCTGATATCTTTTAAAACATCAGTGAACTTCAATAATTTATTCACGAAATCTACAGCCCTTGAAACGAAAAATACTTATCGTTTTTTAATGCCTAGAATGCAGCAAATGGAAAAATGTTCTATACATTTTCTCATTAGAAATTTGAAGTTTCCTTGAAAGCTGTTTAAGCATCGAGTAAGCAACATATTTAAAAAATGTAGGAAGACTCTGCAAGAAATTTCTTTCTTTTATCTTTTTTTTACTAATCAATTCCAATATCATTGGATGCACTAATTCGCTCACTAGGAGCGAATGGAAGTTGCACAGTTGCACTAGTGACGGATCAAAGAGCGCCGTTTGTTTCATTTTTGCTTTGCCAATGGTTTTATTTATTCGTTACTTAGTTCTAACCGTTTTTCCATGGACATTTTTTGTTGCAAATAAACCTTTTTTTTGTAAGAAGCAAGGAGTTTAATAAGAAAGTCCGAAACATCTGCCGATTTTGCAGATAAATCACTAAAGCAATTGCTACCCTCGAGACATTACATAGTTTATTTTGTGTTTAAAAACATATAAGATAACTTCAACTTAAGGGACAAGTTCATATATTGACACTGTGTATAACTGATTGCAAATACTTGTGATTTAACCCAGCAAATGTCTTTCGACATTGAAAAAATTGAACTCATAATCTGGGAAAATTGCTCTTCTAAATTAGTCGATCTACATATAATTTCACATAAAAATAAAATCATTTTGATCTTGGGAGGCAATGTTAGAAAGCCAATAAATCTGCTATTGAAGGCACATTTCCATAATATGATACAACGTCATCCTTGAAGCGCAAATATCCCAAATTATTCGATATATTAATGTGAAGAGAAAATCCGTTAAAACAAAGCAATTATTTGTATACTTGATTCCAATGAAAATTAAAAATACGGATGCAATAACAATTGTGATTTTAGAAAAGCGTCAAACTCAATTATTCGTCATGCTTCCAGTGTTTTAGACGTACGTACATTCCGAGGGCCAAACATCGACTCGGACCACTATCTTGTTGCAGCCAGATACGTACCCGCCTCTGTTCAGCAAAAAATGTGCGCCCAACTATGCAAAGGAAAAATTAATGTCGAAATGCTGCAATCACAACAGATGGCCAAAACCGACCGATGCGAGCAGTGAAGCCACATTTCCCGCTCATTAAGTACCGCCGCCGAAGAAATAGTCGGATTTCAGAGAGCCCGAAAGAACAGCTGGTACGATGAGGAGTGTCAAGAGGCGACAGAGAAAAAACTGCAGCCTACAGGGCCACTCTGTGATCGGGCGCAACGCGACAGAGGCTGAAATGCGTGAGCGTGAAGAGCTTGAAATGCTGGCCGACAAGAAAAAAAGCCTGATAATTGTATCAGAGTTAGGCGACTTACTGAAGGTTTCAAGACCAGGGCGAAATCCTGTAAGAACAAAAATGGCGACATAGATAATGATGTCAAGAACATATGTACTTAAATTTTGGAGGGAACACTTTTCCACCATATTGAATGGCAACAGCACTGAAAGTAGTGGAGAAGAAGAATCCGATCCCCCAGTTGATGACGATGGAGTCGATGTCCCAACGCCTGACTATAACGAGGTACGAACAGTGGATTCCGCGGCTGAAAAACAACAAAGCTGCTGCAGCTGATGGCCTGCCAGCCGAGCTTTACAAGTACGGCGGCGAGAAGCTGATAAGCTGTATCCATCAACTTCTATGCAGAATATGGTCAGATGAACGCAATTTAAATGTGCTCTGCCCAATCCACAAGAAAGGCGATCCTGCCATACGCGCCAACTACCACCTTCTAAGCATAGGTTACAAGGTCTTATCGAGTGTATTGTGTGAAAGACTGAAGCCCTCCGTCAACGAACTGATTGGACCTTATCAGTGTGGCTTTAGTCCAGGAAAATCCACCATAGACCAGATATTCATAATACGCCAAATCTTGGAAAAGACCCGCGAGAATAGGATCGACACACACCATCTATTTGCCGATTTAAAAGCCGCTTTTGACAGCACGAAAAAAGGTTGTCACTAATACGGCTGTGTAAAATAACGTTGAGCAATACCATCAGCTCCGTCAGAATTGGAAAGGCTAACTCCGAGCCGTTCGCCACTAAACGGGGTTTCAGACAGGGCGACTCACTTTCACTGTGATTTCTTTAACCTGATGTTGGAGAAGATAATAAGAGCCGCGGAACTGAACCGCCCCGGCACAATAGTTTGCAAGAGCGTACAATTGATGGCGTATGCCAACGGTATCAATATTATCGGTAGAAACAAGGGCAAAGCGAATGGGTCTGGTGGTGAAGGAGGACAAAACGTAGTATCTGCTGTCATCATCTATAAGTAACTCATCATGCTTGTGCTGGTGTATGGCGCGGAGGCATGGACAATGAAAACA